>NC_068426.1:33740631-33980631 GCF_023373465.1 Oncorhynchus keta | reverse complement strand
GGGGCAGAGAGCTGTAGTAAAAAGGGGTCAAGTGCCCCTGTGGATTTAAACAAATAATACATCGTAGACATCAAATGGTTGAAATTAAAATAAAGTATGAGAGTCTGTTAGAGCATCGTTCTCTACAATCTGTTCTGAGGTGACTAAAGGACTCCTTTTAGTGAGAGGAGAGTCATTTTCAGAGACTATCCTTTAAAACAAGTGGGCAGCTGAATCAAAAACGGTTATTAAAAGTACTACACATTTCAATTTTGTCTAGTATGGGACCAGAGGCTGTCAAAACCTGTTGAGGCAATGAGGAGATGGAGTTTTGTTTCAAAGATTTGACCACATTCCAGAAATGTTGCTGCTTTTACTACCAGTTTCCGACACACAATTCAAGAAGTATGTCTATTTAGCTTTTCGAACCAAAGATAGACATCTATTTCTCAAAACTGTCTGAAACTCTGCCAATCAGACTTAGAATCAGTCAGTCTAGCCTTAACCCAAAGCTACATTTCTTTCCTGTCATTTCTCAAGGATGTAGATTTAAACAGGGAAATAAAACAATTAAGGGCCTGATCCGAGTCAGTGATAGTCGACAGTAATTAAACAGATGTGTGAGTATATGTCTATGTTGTAAAAAACAATATTATTAACTCCCACACACATGATTTTACCTATGCACATTTAGTTGTTTGATAGTTCACTGAAAAATGTGGGTAAGTGTACTTATTAAACCCACCAAAATCTAAGTTTAGACATTTCTAACATATACTGCCCTCATTTTTGTAAGAAAAGTGGAGATAAAATGAAAGGTGAATGTCTTACGTGAGTTTTTATGAATTTAATAAGGCATACAAATATTAGATAAAATATGTGAAAAGTCTGGACTGGGCTTAATGGGTATTGAGTGTACAGGGGGGGTTCCAAATAAGCCCACCTCTAAAATATGAATATCTTTTTTTAATTAACAAATGTTCAAAACTTAGAAACTGACATTTCATGTGTAAAATTTGAATATATTTAACTCCCCTGAAGTTATTAAAATAAATGAATCATTGCTATTCATCGTGAAAGTAGCATTTATAACAGGGGGGTCCAATCTTATCCTCAGAGATTAATGTGGACTTCTGCTTTTGTTCTTTGCAACCAGTACACACCTGATTCAACTAATCACAGACTTCAATCAAGACACGATTAGTTGAATCAGGTGTGTTACTGCTTGGCTGGACCACAAACCTGCACCCACACCGGCCCCTCTGTGTATAAGAAGCAACGCTCAAAGACCATAAAACTCACAATTGTCAACGGGTTATCTGAAAGCTGAATAACATTTAATGTACTGCTAAACTTGTTAATTAGTTCAACTTGTCTTCCTTAAGCCTGTCTGAAGACAGTTTCAAATCTCCCTCTGAAGACAGTTTCAAATCTCCCTCTGAAGACAGTTTCAAATCTCCCTCTGAAGACAGTTTCAAATCTCCCTCTGAAGACAGTTTCAAATCTCCCTCTGCTGTGTATAAAAAAAATGTACAGGTGGTGGACCCAAAAACAGAATCACCTGGATGAATGAAGGACAACAATATGACAATGCCCCCCACCCAAACGTGAATGAGTAGTCAACCAATAGTCATCTTATTGTCCCTCGTTTGTTTGCATTTTTGTCCACCACTTGTCGTCGATTTTTGTATTATCATTTACATTCTGAATAGAGGGAGTGATCTCTGTGCTACCTAATCTTTTATACCCACCTAAGATAAATGTCATATTTGTTTTTAAATGGCATCTATGCATAACAATGCAAGGTTCATTTAACAGTAAAATATGAGAAAATGTATTTAAAAATGTAAGCTGTGAATGCCTGAAATGTAACATCTTGTAGTTCACTAAGTTATGTCGGAACATTAAATAGGAGAAAATCTTAGATTTGAGTGGGCTTAATGGGTATGTGGGCTTAATAGGTACGCTTACCCTAAATGTGCAGAGGTAAAATGGAGAAACACATGGTAGTATGTGACTTAGTATGTGTCTGTGGTTTCATGTGTGTATGTGTCATGTACAGTATGTATGTGCTGTATATACATGTTCGGTTGACACAGACAGTGGCACTGGAAGTCTCTGCCACAGCTGTGAGGGTAGGGACTGTTATCCCCTCTGTGTGTAGGTGGAAGACATCTTTCACAGCCAGGTATGACATGCCAAGTGTCACCCAATGCCCAGGTGTGTGTGTGTGTGTGTGTGTGTGTGTGTGTGTGTCTGTGATTTGCTTTGAACACCTGACTGAGCATCCAGTAGCTGCACCTGCTCCTTCCCTACACCATGCGTGTGTCTGGCAGAACACACACACACACACACACACACACACACACACACACACACACACACACACACACACACACACACACACACACACACACACACACACACACACACACACACTGACCACAGTATTATGCCTACTGGTTCAGCTGTCTGTGTGTGTTGAGTTCATGACGATAAGTAGCATAGTGCGATTGATGCATGATTGTCACTCTTTCATTTAGAAGGTAATCAAACCATTTAAATACCTGACGAACCGAGAACATTATGTCCTCCGTGATTTGCCGGTTCACACAATGTTTTATGAATCATAGTCATTATTCTTATTGAGTGTGTTTACATAAATGAACGTGAAAAGTTTAACTGTTTTATGAGTCATGTCATGTTATGTTATCATGACTCTGAATATACAGCTGTGTCCATGTTTGGTTTTGTCGTGCATCAGAAGATGTTGCCTAGAGCTTTACGGTGTACATATTTGTGGTGTATTGAATTAAATTGTGACCTCAGCTCCCTGACTGTAGTGTGAATACACATTATTTACTGCATCAAACAGTAGCCAGATTTCCTTCTGTCAAAGTTGTGAACCAGCTGAGGAATGCTGCTGACACACACAAAATGTACGTATTTGTGATACAGAAAACTCGACTTCTAAAGTTGTGTATTATATGTTGGACAACATCAGGAAAGTTAACTTGGAAATGTCTAAATGGGAAGTTTCTCTAAGTGTTTGTCTCGGCAGACAGCCTGCAGGACAACCCATTCAACAGGAGGACCCGCTGTCTGCCTGGGGAGATGCTGTAACAGCCTGTTGATCAGTCTGATGAGAACACTTTCATTTCAAAATTAGACCACTATATAGGGAATAAGGTACCCGAGTAACCTGAGGAAAGTGAACTTAAGTCAAATATACACCTTGCGCTAATATGTGGGTTTTGTGATCTGATCAATATTGACATTTTAGTCATTAAGCATATGCTCTTATCCAGAGCAACTTACAGGAGCAATTAGGGTTGCTCAAGAACACATCAACAGATTTTTCCCCTTGTCAGCTTGGGGATTCGAATCAGCAACCTTTCAGTTACTGGCCCAGTGCTCTAACTGTGTCTGCATTGTGACCAGATTTCCTGGTGCTCCCCTATATGCAAATTAAAAATATATATATATTTTAAACAAATATGAATTAATTATTATTATTATTATTTTTTAAAATCTGTTTATTAAGTTTTACACACACACACACACACACACACACACACACACACACACACACACACACACACACACACACACACACACACACACACACACACACACACACACACACACACACACATAGCAATATAAATAATATACTCAACTAGAAAAAAAATACAAGTAAAAATACAAATAAAAAAATAGCTTTAAAGATACCATACTTTAGACAAGTTAAACATACCAGGCAGAAGGCTACAGAGGTTAAAGGGCAATCTATAGTACAGGGACAGAGCAAACACCTCACCATTGTTCCTGTAAACAGTCAAGGGATAAGGGTGGAGAAATGCCACCACTCACAGAGAGTCATGGCTACAGACCGACCATCCACTGGAAAGGTTTTTTTTTTTACAATGCTTTAAAATAAAAAAAATAAAATGATTATTCATGTAGGCGTGAACAAAGTGTAAAAATAACTGGGAAAAACAAGCTCACACTTCAGTCTCTGCCCGAGCAAGATGAACAAGGCATCTGTGGATCACAATCAATAAGCACATGGACCTTAATGCCCCCCCCAGCAAAAACACAGAGAGAGGCTCCTCCAACCCTTAAGTCACAGACTTGTTTTAGTATTAATTGGAATGCCATCAGAGGATGGACTGTTTAAAGTAAGACCGGAATGGAGCCCAAGCCTCATCAAACAGTTTGGTGTTCCCACGTGAATTGAATTGGATTTTTTTCTAGTTTCAGAGAGCACAACACATCCCTCACCCAATATTTATAAGATGGGGGAGCTGCCATCTTCCAGTTCTGTAGTATTAGCCGTCTAGCTAAAAGAGTTGTATAAGCAACAGTGTCCGACTGGATTCTTGATAGGGGGGTACCCATGGGCAGTACTCCAAAAAGGGCTGTAAGGGGAGACGGATCTATAACAGTGTCATATATATCAGAGAAACATTTAAATATTAATTCCCAGAAACCTGACAGTTTATGACAGCCCCAAAACATATGCAACAGTGTGGCTGGTTCCACTTTACATCTGACACAGGTAGGTTCAAAATCAGAGAATATTCTTCCAAGTTTGGCCCCCGACCAGTGGATACGGTGAACCACCTTGAATTGAAGGCTGTGTCTTAGTGCTAAAAGAGGAACGAGTGCACCATGTGCAGCACAGATTCCCAGGCGTCTTCCCCAAGTTCCTCCCCCAAATCCTTTTCCCATCGAGTCTTTAAAGGCACCAAAGAAGGGTTCTGTAAGTCATGAATGATTGCATATACATCTGAAATTGCGCCAATCAGTCTGCAGCCAATACAGAACGGCTCTGAAATTTGCAGCCCAGTAGTATGTCTGAAAATTTGGTAGAGCTAAACCCCCCAATGACCTAGGCTTCTGTAAATGTTTTCTACCAATCTGTGGTACCTTGCCATCCCAAATAAAATGCATGAATGTTTGATCCAGTGAAATAAAAAAAGATTTTGGAATAAAAATGGGTAAACATTGAAATAAATATAAAAATTTAGGCAACACATTCATTTTAATGACATTAATCCTTCCGATAAGAGAAAGGGGTAGCGAATTCCAAAAAGTAAAAGATTGTTTCAATCTGTCTGCTACAGCAACAAAGTTTTCCTGAAACAAATTTGAATATTTCCTTGTCACTTTTACTCCCAAGTAAGTGAATTGATCCCGGACAATCCTAAACTGAGAACTTGTAAAAGAGCACTTTAAAGCAGCCTTGTTTACCGGAAAAAGCTCACTCTTGCCTAGATTCAGCTTGTACCCTGAGATTGATCCAAACTTTTTAAGAACAGATAGGGCACGTGGCAATGAGGTATCGGGGTTGGAGATAAACAAAAGGAGGTCGTCAGCATATAGCGAGACTTTCTGCTCCCAGCCCGCCCTGATTATGCCTTGAATGGCATCATTAGAGCGTAGTGCAATGGCGAGAGGCTCGATTGCCAAAGCAAACAACAAGGGGGAGAGTGGGCAACCCTGTCTGGATCCGCGGTGCAAGGGAAAATAGTCAGAGGACAAGTTATTAGTCCGTACCGAAGCCATGGGGGAAAAATAAAGAATCTTTATCCACGCAATGAATTTGGGGCCAAAGCCAAATCTATAAAGGGTAGCTGTTAGGTAATCCCGCGGTCAAACGCTTTTTCGGCATCAAGTGAGACTACCACCTCCGGGTCCTCTGACGCTGGGGAGTACAGTATATTCATAAGGCGCCTAATATTGAAAAATAAATGCCTATTTCTCACAAAGCCAGTCTGGTCAGAGTGTATTACTTGGTGCAGCAAGCCTTCCATACGGATGGCTAAAAGCTTAGCTAGGATTTTGTAATCACAGTTCAAAAGCGAGATTGGGCGATAGGATCCACATTCCAGGGGGTCTTTGTTTTTCTTTAGTAGTAATGAAATTGAAGCCTGATAAAGACTAGGCGGCAGCTTTGAAGTATTGAGGCACTCTGCAAATAGTCGAGACAAGAATGGGCAAAGCAGACCAGAAAACGTCCTGTAAAATTCGGTTGGAAAACCGCCCGGACCCGGTGATTTATCACTTTTCATTGCGGACACTGCTGTTGCAATCTCCTCAAGCGTAAATTCTTCTTCTAGATAGTCATGGGAGTCTGTATCAATTGAAGGCATATTCAATCCATTAAAGAAGGAGTCAATCAGCAAGGGGTCTTGAGGGGATTCAGAGGTGTATAGCGCAGAGTAAAATTGTTTAAATTGATCATTGATCTCTTTATGTATAACTGTGGTGGCACCAGACCTTATTTGTGGGATTAAACGTGAGGCCTCAGATTTACGGATCTGAAGCTCAAGGAGTTTACTGGCCTTGTCGCCTTGTTCATAGACTTTGTATCGAGCTCGCAAGAGTAACTGTTCAGCTTGCCTGGTAGAAAGCTCATCAAATTCAGATTGGAGTAGTTGGCGCTCATTATGGAGATCAGAGGAAGGATCCGTAGCATACTTCTCATCCAGTGTGGCTATGGGACTCGCTCAGGTCCCGAAGTCGCTGGGAGCGAACTCTGTTTTGGTTGGCTGTATAAGAAATAATTTGGCCACGTAGGTATGCTTTGAGAGACTCCCATATGGTAGAGCAGGACATACCTGGTGTTGAATTAGTTTCTAGGAATAAGGTGATTTCAGAAGAGATGAAATTGACAAACTCCTTATCTGAGAGTAAAATGGGGTTGAGACGCCATTGATAACACATAGGAGGTCGCTGGGGAAACTCTAGTTCAAGCACTAATGGTGAATGGTCAGAGATAACAATACTCTCGTAAGTACACTGCCGAAGGTTAGGCAGAAGTTTTTTGTCCAAAAAGAAGTAATCAATCCGGGAGTATGTTTGATGAACATTAGAATAAAAGGAATATTGTCTATCTGTAGGATGTAGGAAACACCAGGCCTCAAACATAGCATATTTCTGAAGAAAGGATTGAATAAGTAGGGCACATTTAGATGGGCCTGTATTTGTTTGTGAGGACTTGTCAAGAACTGGGGACATTTTACAGTTGAAATCCCCCCCTAAAATCAACAAATGAGAATCTAAATTGGGAATAGTAGACAGAAAGGAAGAAATGAAACTTGTGTCATCCCAATTGGGAGCATAAACACTAGCCAAAACAAGAGGGGTAGAAAACAGTTCACCGGTTACTATGACGTATCGTCCCTTAGGATCAGCAATAACCTCAGAAGCTACAAAGGGAGTAGCTTTATCAACCAGAATAGCAGCACCTCTTGATTTACTATGAAAGTTCGAGTGGAACACTTGACCAACCCAGTCCTTACGCATCCTAAAATGCTCACCAGTCCTCAAGTGAGTCTCTTGTAGAAATGCAATATTTGCATTCAAACCCTTTAAGTGTGTCACCCTCTTACACTTCACCGGGTTGTTAACCCCTTTGGTATTCCAATAAATGTACTTGATCATATTATTTCGGCCCATCTGGGCATTCCCGTTATTCAACCCTGTCATTAGTGCATAGAATGGAAAAGCAATGAGCGCCCCAAACCCCCAGAATAACTTGTCTCAGAGTAATAATGTACGGTGGTAAATGTTTGGAAAAAGTACAGAAAAAAACAGATAAAAAACTAAAAAGACAGAATGACAACATTAGAACTGAACAATTCAACCTGAGACGGCTTACAACCAATACCAAAAAACTATGTGTGCGCAACGTCGAACGTTTGCTGGGCATAAATGACGCTCCAATTTTTTAAAATTAAAGTGAGGCCCCAAAAACCGTGTAGCCTCGGGAGACATTTACTGTTAACTGGGTCAATGCAAACGGATGCAGTAAACAAATAACCAAAAATATTTTGAGTCACCGAGACAATGTGTAAACAAACTAAGTAGGTGAACGAGATAAGGCACGAACACTAGACGATCAAAACATTAGATCACCTCAAATAAGCCTGAATAGTTTCACCAACTATACAAGACTAGCCTGTTATGTCTAAGCATAATTGTACCACAAGTGGGTTACTTACTATCCACAGTACGCAAGCAACAGTTGCTGAACTGTGAGCATATTCAAGACTTCTTGATGTGACGTTGAATGTGAGCCATAGCCTCATTCAGAGATTCAAATGTGTAGTCTTTACCCTCGTGAGATATCCATAAACGGGCCGGGAATTGCAGTCCATACTTCACACTTGGGATGGTCCCGAAGTACTCGTTTGGCCTGTCCGAAAGCTGTGCACTGTCTGGAAACAGTGGGGGAGTAGTCCTGGTAGATGGAAAAGCTCTGTCCTTGAAAGCTCAGAGTGGTATTGCGGGCTCGTTGGAGGATCTCCATCTTCTCATGAAAAAAGTGCACTCGAAGAATTATGTCACGGGGCGTCTCCCCATCCACAGATTCTCGATTGGATTCAGGTCTGGACTTTGACTTGGCCATTCTAACACCTGGATATGTTTATTTTTGAACCATTCCATTGTAGATTTTGCTTTATGTTTTGGATCATTGTCTTGTTGGAAGACAAATCTCCGTCCCAGTCTCAGGTCTTTTGCAGACTCCATCAGGTTTTCTTCCAGAATGGTCCTGTATTTGGCTCCATCCATCTTCCCATCAATTTTAACCATCTTCCCTGTCCCTGCTGAAGAAAAGCAGGCCCAAACCATGATGCTGCCACCACCATGTTTGACAGTGGGGATGGTGTGTTCAGGTGATGAGCTGTGTTGCTTTTACGCCAAACATAACGTTTTGCATTGTTGCCAAAAAGTTACATTTTGGTTTCATCTGACCAGAGCACCTTCTTCCACATGTTTGGTGTGTCTCCCAGGTGGCTTGTGGCAAACTTTAAACTACACTTTTTATGGATATCTTTAAGAAATGGCTTTCTTCTTGCCACTCTTCCATAAAGGCCAGATATGTGCAATATACGACTGATTGTTGTCCTATGGACAGAGTCTCCCACCTCAGCTGTAGATCTCTGCAGTTCATCCAGAGTGATCATGGGCCTCTAGGGCTGCATCTCTGATCAGTCTTCTCCTTGTATGAGCTGAAAGTTCAGAGGGACGGCCAGGTCTTGGTAGATTTGCAGTGGTCTGATACTCCTTCCATTTCAATATTATCGCTTGCACAGTGCTCCTTGGGATGTTTAAAGCTTGGGAAATCTTTTTGTATCCAAATCCGGCTTTAAACTTCTTCACAACAGTATCTCGGACCTGCCTGGTGTGTTCCTTGTTCTTCATGATGCTCTCTGCGCTTTTAACGGACCTCTGAGACTATCACAGTGCAGGTGCATTTATACAGAGACTTGATTACACACAGGTGGATTGTATTTATCATCATTAGTCATTTAGGTCAACATTGGATCATTCAGAGATCCTCACTGAACTTCTGGAGAGAGTTTGCTGCATTGAAAGTAAAGGGGCTGAATAATTTTGCACGCCCAATTTCTCAGTTTTTGATTTGTTAAAAAGGTTTGAAATATCCAATAAATGTCATTCCACTTCATGATTGTGTCCCACTTGTTGTTGATTCTTCGCAAAAAAATACAGTTTTATATCTTTATGTTTGAAGCCTGAAATGTGGCAAAAGGTCGCAAAGTTCAAAGGGGCTGAATACTTTCGCATGGCACTGTACAATGGGTAGGGAGATCTGATAACAATCAGATCACAATCCCTCTTTTAATCGTCTACACATGTCAAAAAAATTCAAGACAAAGGACACATGTAAGAACCAGGTATAAACGAGGCTTGAGATGAGCTCAGGTGCCACCAGAGCCTCTTACACCTTGAGCAAACGTGAGTTTCATGATATAAACAACATGATCCAATCACTATTTGATTTAAGGTTTGTTGCGTCTACACATTGTAGTAAAATGTGTCGCTTATCTGTTCACTATGTTTGCATTGTAACCAGATTAGATGTTGCATCCCTGTTTGCAAATTATTTGAGAGATAATCTTTCAAACTAACATGGACGTATTTTAAGACCATGCCGTAAGTCAATGGTGCTACCTGTCAAGGAGTTTAGAGAACGTTATAATGATGATTTAAATCGCTCAACCATCCAGATCTGTTTACACAATGTGTGCCTGACTACTTCCGGTGGTCAGAAAGATCTGATCCCAATCAGACAATGTGTATTTCAATCGTCTACACCTGTCTAAAATTGTGGGCACAATCAGAATGTGGACAAGATCAGGACTAAGGATGAATATTAGCACCAGATATAAATGGGGCTTGTAGGTGAAAATTCATGACTATGGTTGATTTTCAGTAACATATACTGTTCTCTTTGAAGTAGAAAGAATAATCGATATAAGTTTAAATATTAGAAATGTGTAAACAGAATGAAGGCTGAGGCTGTGTACAAAGCTGGATCAACATGGAATTGACCATTGGACATGTGAAAAACAGAACGTAAGCAGAGTCTGTGTGGATGAGGCAAGGTAAACCAACAAGACGTGTCGAGTCCAGAGTTCATAATCAGTTTAAACTCACCTCAGAAGACTATGTGGAGGTTAATGTTGTTTGTAAGTCGCTCTGGATAAGAGCGTCTGCTAAATGACTTAAATGTAATGTAATGTAATGTCTGGTCTGGGCCATATCTGATCTTGTGAAGGCTAGTGGACACGCAAATGGGTTAATCAAACATAGACAACATCTGTCTGAACTTGTGAAGACCTTTGGACAGGAATATTAGCTAATCAGTGATAGGCAACAGTAGGAGTATGCATGTCATGCCACCAATAGAATCTATGCCCCAATGTCTGAGCCAATAAGAGAATGGAAACTAAGTAAGACGACAAGATTCATAAAGTGAAGTGATGACGTTATGTAAGGGTAAGACTGTATAAAAACCAAGCACTGTAACGGTCATCGTAGGTGGAAGAAGGAGAGGACCAAGGTACAGCGTGGTACGTGTTCATGATCTTTTAATTACACTGAACACTAGAACAAAAATAACAAAAACAGAACAAACGGAACAGTCCTGTCTGGTACAGAGGAAGAGACAAACAACTAACCACAACTAAAGGGCGAAACCAGGCTGCCTAAATATGGTTCTCAATCAGAGACAACGATTGACAGCCGACTCTGATTGTGAACCATACCAGGCCAAACACATAGAAATACAAACATAGAACAAAACATAGAATGCCCACCCCAACTCACGCCCTGACCAACCTAAAATAGAGACATAAAAAAAGGAACTAAGGTCAGGACGTGACAGTACCCCCCCCCCAAAGGTGCGGACTCTAGCCGCAAAACCTAAACCCATAGGGGAGGGTCTGGGTGGGCATCTGTCCGCGGTGGTGGCTCTGGCGCGTAACGTGGACCCCACTCCACCTTAGACTGGTCCCACTTAGGGGGCACCTTTGGAGCGGCGACCCTCGCCGCCGACCCCGGACTGGGGACCCTTTCAGCGGGCCCCGAATAGACGGGAGACTCTGGCAGCGCCGGAGTGACGGGAGGCTCTGGAGAGTCCGGACTGGAGGGAGGCTCTGGCAGATCTGGACTGGAGGGACACAGGAGACTTGGTTCTTGGAGGAGGCACAGGATAGACTGGTCCGTGGAGGCGCACTGGAGGTCTCAAACTAAGGGCCTGAACAACCCGTCCTGGCTGGATGTTGATTTTAGCCCGGCACTTGCGGGTCACTCTCTCTCCACGGTAAGCATGGAGAGTTGGCTCAGGTCTCCTACCTGACTTTGCCAATCTCCCCGTGTCTCCCCCCAATACATTTTTGGAGCTGCCTCTCAGGCTTCCTTGCCAGCCGTGTTCCCTCGTACCGCTGGTTCACCTCTCCTGCTGCCTCCACCTGTTCCCATGGGAGGCGATCCCTTCCGGCCAGGATCTCCTCCCGTGTCCATTCCTCCTTCTTACCACGCTGCTTGGTCCTTTTGTGGTGGGTAGTTCTGTAACGATCGCCGTAGGTGGAAGAAGGAGAGGACCAAGGTGCAGCGTGGTATGTGTTCATGATCTATTAATTACACTGAACACTAAAACAAAAATGACATAAACGGAACAAACAAAACAGTCCTGTCTGGTACAGAGACAGAAAACAGCTGCCCCTGATTGGGAACCATACCAGGCCAAACACATAGAAATACAAACAAAACATAGAATGCACATCCCAACTCACGCTCTGAAGAACCTAAAATAGAGACATAAAAAAAGGAACTAAGGATGTAAAAAGCACTAGGAATGGAATTGCTTGGTTTCAATCATGTAATCAGTTAACCAACTGAGCCAAAATGTCGGCAGAACCCAGAAGATCAGGAGACACAGCAGTATTGAGAGGTGCCTGAAGTGAATTCAGGAAAAAATGTAACTCCACAACCTCAAAAGGAATTCCACAAGAACAAAGGCCAAGACAAAAGGTAAACACAAGGTGGAAGGAAAAGCACAAAAATACAAACAAAAAACAAAACAAACAATAACACATTCCACAAGAGAGTCACGGGATCAACAAGAGTTCTCAGAGTACTAGGGCTGGGTGCTAACATACAAACACAGAGCAAAGAACAGAGGAAAACAAAGGGTTTAAAAAATCAGAGACAGGTGCAAATAATAATGGGGATCAAGGGAAAACAAAAGGTCAAAAGGCACAATGGGGGCATCTAGTGACCAAAAACCAGAACAACCCTGGCCAAATCCTGACAGCTACTCTCTGTAATAAAGACTATTTGAATTCACAAGCGCCGGTATCTCAGAATTATTTGATTCAATATTTTCCACAACAGGCTCTGGTGTCTGGAGGAACTCCACAGGAACAACAACTTCAGTCAGATCTCATAATAGGCCTGCAAAAATGAAATCATTTGCTAATTCATCTAAACCGTGCAGCTGATATCATGGCAGTTAACACATCTGATTGAGTGTTAAACAGTCTGAGTGAACACACATATGAATTTAAATTGAATTGATAGTAAATAAGGATATTGTAAGCCCTCATCAGCCACCTGTGACTGCATGTTCTGCAATGATGAGTGTGTGTGTTGAGTGTGTTGACCGTGTGTTTTCTGTGTGTGTGTGTGTGTGTGTGTGTGTGTGTGTGTGTGTGTGTGTGTGTGTGTGTGTGTGTGTGTGTGTGTGTGTGTGTGTGTGTGTGTGTGTGTGTGTGTGTGTGACTGACATATAACTCCTTTGTGTTCCTATGCAATGATGACAGATCATTTTGTATTGCTCCTCTGTATTCAAACCAGTGTTTGACAGCGTTGGTATTAACAAAAGAGAGGGAGGGAAGAGAAGCGTCCAGGAAGGGAAGAGAGGAAGAGAGAGATGCAGTGGGAGCAAAAGGGGAGGAGAGACAGAAACAGGTCATAGAGATATAGACACAGAGAGAGGTTGTTCTGGATGGCCACGTTGTTATGGTTACAGCTCCTCTACGTGAACCCATCTGCTTTAGCGTGTGTGTGTGTGTGTGTGTGTGTGTGTGTGTGTGTGTGTGTGTGTGTGTGTGTGTGTGTGTGTGTGTGTGTGTGTGTGTGTGTGTGTGTGTGTGTGTGTGTGTGTGTGTGTGTGTGTGTGTGTGTGTGTGTGTGTGTGTGTGTGTGCCTGTAATATGTGGCAAATTGATGTTTGATCAATATTAGCCGCTTTCTGTCTCTCTTCTCCTCTCACTCTGGATGCCATTAGGGCCTATAGGAAATTACCTGCAATTTTCTCACTATTACGTGTTCACACACACACGTACTGGCGAGAAAATTGCAGGTAATTTCCTATCCAGAGTGAGAGTAGAAAGGAAGCTGCGGATAGCTGAATATTGATCTCATATTAATGTGCCACATATTACACACACACAGACACACACACAGACACACACACAGACACACACACAGACACACACACAGACACACACACAGATACACACACAGATACACACACATACACACACACACATTACAGCAAATCATTTATTACATTTGTAAAGTGCTTTTCAATTTACAGAACAAAATGCACAAAATTACAAATTTGACACGGCAACTAGACATAGCAACTGACACAAAGAACACATCTGACACGACAAATGACAAGGACACCAAGGATGACAGCTATCAACAGACAGCCTTCCTGTCACACCCTGATCTGTTTCACCTGTCTTTGTGCTTGTCTCCACCCCCCACCAGGTGTCTTCCCATCTCGCTCACTATCCCCTGAGTATTTATATTGCGTTTTCGGGATGGTCTGTTCCCAGCTCGTCTTGTCCAGTCAAGTCCCACCAGCGTGTTACAGTGTTTCCTGTGCTTTAGTTTTTGCTTTTCCTCGTCTTCCCAGTTCTGACCTGTCTGCCTGTCCGACCTGATCCTGCCTGCCGTGACTTACCTTTTGTCTGCTCCTTGTTATATAATAAACTCTGAGACTCGTACTATCCGCCTCCTGAGTCTTAGCCTGAGCCATGATACTTCCTAAAGAGAAAGGCCCGTTTTAAAGGAGCCCAGAGTCTGTGGTGCCTTCAGGTGGTCCGGGAGGGACCTCGGTGCTTGGTCCTGGGGGCGTGGAGGAGCAGGCTATCGCTTGAACTGAGGGTGGGGTTACGGAGGGAGAGCAGTTCTTTGCGATAAGGATTGGGCCGAGGGGCACTGCCATGAATACACTGGAAAGCCAGCAGGAGGGTTTTGAATTCAATCCGGAATTAGACGGGGAGCCAGAGGTGCCAGGATGGGGGTGATGTGATGGTGTTTCCGTACTCTCATCAGGATACTGGCAGCTCTGTATTGGAGCTTCTGGAGACTTCTGCCAGGGATCACGATGAACAGTGCATTGCAGTCGTCCAGGACATAAAGGCGTGGGACAAGCTCATCCGCACGCTTGACACAGTTGTTTGACGTGGCTGTCAAAGGTCAGGGAGGAATCAACCTTTACACCCAGATTGGAAACTGAGGGGGAAAGAGATGTTCTTGTCCTGCAATGGTGAGGTGTGTTTTTGGTGAGTGCTGGACCTGGTGGTGGGTGACAACAAGTAGGGCCTCGGTTTTCCTGCTGTTCAGTTGAAGAAAGTTTCTGTTATGTAGTTTATTTATATGTGGTTTATTTACGGATTTTCAGACATGAGAACAGAAACAAAAACAGTACAATAACCCCAACCCCTCATTCACCCACCAATCCCATCCATCCACACCAATAATAACAACAGTACAATAACCCCAACCCCTCATTCACCCACCAATCCCATCCATCCACACCAATAATAAAAACAGTACAATAACCCCAAACCCTCATTCACCCACCAATCCCATCCATCCACACCAATAATAACAACAGTACAATAACCCCAACCCCTCATTCACCCACCAATCCCATCCATCCACACCAATAATAACAACAGTACAATAACCCCAACCCCTCATTCACCCACCAATCCCATCCATCCACACCAATAATAAAAACAGTACAATAACCCCAACCCCTCATTCACCCACCAATCCCATCCATCCACACCAATAATAACAACAGTACAATAACCCCAACCCCTCATTCACCCACCAATCCCATCCATCCACACCAATAATAAAAACAGTACAATAACCCCAACCCCTCATTCACCCACCAATCCCATCCATCCACACCAATAATAAAAACAGTACAATAACCCCAACCCCTCATTCACCCACCAATCCCATCCATCCACACCAATAATAACAACAGTACAATAACCCCAACCCCTCATTCACCCACCAATCCCATCCATCCACACCAATAATAAAAACAGTACAATAACCCCAACCCCTCATTCACCCACCAATCCCATCCATCCACACCAATAATAAAAACAGTACAACACCACCAGTACAACACCACCACCATGAGGTACTCTGTTCACAACGTTGACATCAGCAACCATGTAGCCATACACATGGTCTGCGGTTGTGAGACCGGTTGGACATACTGCTAAATTCTCTAAAATGACATTGCAGGCAGCTTATGCTAGAGAAATTAACATTAAATTATCTGGCAACAGCTCTGGTGGACATTCCTGCAGTCAGCATGCAAGTTGCACTCTCCCTCAAAACTGGAGACGTCTGTGGCATTGTGTTGTGTGACAAAACTGCACATTTAGAGTGGCCTTTTATTGTCCCCAGCACAAGGTGCACCTGTAAAATGTTCAGGCTTTTTAATCAGTTTATTGATATGCCACACCTGTCAGGCGGATTGAATATCTTGGCAAAGGAGAAATGCTCACTAACAGTGATGTGAACAAATTTGTGCTCAACATTTTGATAGGTATGATATTTTTGCATATGGAACATTTCTGGGATCTTTATTTCAGCTCATGAAGCATGGGGTCAAAACTTAACATGTTGCGTTTATATTTTTGTTCAGTGTAATTACTATGACTATGCCTAATTCACGTGCTCTAGGCTCCACCAGCTTTATCAGCTGGAACTGAAAAGGCATGAATCGTGTGGTCAAGCATAGCCGAGTGTGTGCTCATCCTAAGTCTTTACGTCTGGACATCGTTTGTCTCCAGGAGACCCATCTCCGGTCCAGCAACCATGATAAACTAAAGAGAGGATGGGTGGACCAAATATTTCACTTCAACTTTAGTGCCAAGGCCAGAGGGACAGCCGTCCCTTTGTCTCCACCCCGTTTGTCTCCTCCAAAGTCATTTCAGATACTAATGGAAGATATGTTACAGTGATGGGGAAATAGTTTAACACACAGGTTGCTCTGGCTAACCTCTCTGGTCCTAATTGGGATGACGCAAACATTTCCCCCTGACCTCATTGCAACACTTCCCGACCTCAACTCTCATCATTTGATATCGGGCGGAGATTTCAATTGTGTACTACATCCAAGTCTAGACAGATCCAGACCGAAGCCCAACCATGTAACTTCAAAATTGAGCGCAATAATCAACTCAATTCTAGAATCCCATAATTTGTCTAATCGATGGAGGAGGAGCAATCCCACTGCTAAACAGTACTTGTTTTTTCCTCCAGTCCATCCCTCATACTCTAGGATTGATTTTTTCCTGCTGAACAATAGAATTCTTCCTTTTGTAACTAATAACCAATATCACAGCATCTTTATCTCAGACCATAGCCCTGTCCAGCTTGATATCCACTTTCCGGACATTACTACTATCATGTAGTGCCTTTAAAAAAAAATATATCAACTCACATTGATTTTTTTTTACAGGTCAACTGCACCCCTGACATTTCTCATTCTACTGTGTATGAGTCGTTAAAAGCGTATCTAAGGGGCCACATTTTTTCATACACAGCACATGACAACAAACAGCGCACTAAATGCATATCGAAGCTATCTAAACCCATTCTAGATGTGGACAACAGATATGCCTCTTCTCCAACTCCGGAACTCTACAAAGAGAGACTGCTACTTCAAATGGAATTTAACAATTTTCCCACAAAACAAGCCGAACGGCTTGTGTTAAAATCGAGGCAGATATTCTGTGAACACGGAGAGAAAGCTGGCAAGTTATCTCACCAGCTTCCACAATCCGCTGCTAGCAGCACCATACCTGAAATCTGTGTTGAAGCGGATTTCATTTCTACCAATCCCCAAGAAATCAACAATCAATTTAAGCAATTCTACTCTTCTCTTTACTCGTCAGAGAAAAGAGCAGGTCCTCTTGTGCATTTCACAGACAGTGATTCCTAGCATAATTAACTCTCACCAAACTGGCTTTATCTCAGGTAGGCAATCTTTCTATAATATAAAGCTACGATTTAATGTTCTTTATTCTGTCCACTCAACTCTACAGCCAGAGGTCGTCATCTCTCTCGATGCTGAGAAGGCTTTCGACCGGGTTGAGTGGGAATATCTATTTACAGTAACTAGAGAGATTTGGGTTTGGCCCGTCATTCCACATTTTGTACTCGTCCCCAGTGGCTTCTTTTTGCACCAACAATGTTACCTCCAGCTACTTCCCTCTCCACAGGGGGACCAGGCAGGGTTGTTGTCTATCCCCTTTTCTATTTGATATGGCTACTGAGCCTCTTGCTATCCCTCTGAGGGCGGAGGAGAGGATGAAGGGAATACTAAGTGGTGACATAACTCACAAGGTGGCTTTATATGCAGATGATGTTATTCTATATATCTATATAGCCCTGTGGAGTCTATACCCTATCTCTTAGTCATGCTACATACAAGGTTTTGGGACATTCTCTGGTTTATAAGTTAAACCTTACAAAAAGTGTGCCAGTTAGCAGAAGGTATTAAGTATGCCAATTTCCTGTTTAAAGTGGAGCATCAGGTCTTTACTTATTTAGGGACGAAGATCACACGCTCATTATTAAGGTTCTGTTTAAACATCACTTCAAAACAATACTCAGCAGGATTTCATACAGTGGTTGTCGCTTCCCATTTCATTAGCAGGTCGCATTAATTCTGTCAAGAAGACTATACTACCTAGGTTTTTGTACTTGTTTCAAGGATTAACATTTTTCTGCCAAAGTCGATGTTCAAACAACTGGACAGCTGCTATTTCAACTTCATTTGGAATAAGTCAAATCCACGAATTAGAAAAGTATATCTAGAGAGATCTAAACCCACAGGCGGGCTGACTGCTGGTCAGCAAATATATCTCAATGTGTTTATTGGTTTTCTACATTTGAAAAAAGTTTGGTCCTACTTGGGCTATCATGGAGTCACAGTCAAGCCTCCCACCTTCTCCAGTCTCGTTGCTGTGTTCTACCTATGAATCTTGGCACCTATGTTTTGAATCCCATTGTCAAGAAATTTGTTCCAAATTCCCGAAATCACTTTAGCCTTAACCAAGCAAGCTGCTTCTCCCAATTAACATCTTAACATCTTTCCCCAGCAACTCAGGTTGACACAATATTCCAGTTCTGGCATAGGGACGGCCTGGTGGTTTTTGTGACCTATTTGCTGATATCACATTTGTCTCATTCGATACTTGGATAGTTGACCATAATATTCCCAATACTCACTTTTTTTAGGTACCTGCAAACTCACACGCGTTCTGTCTCCTAGAGATGAATGTACTTTGCAGTGAAAAGTGCCTAATCAATCCCATAACAACAGCAAATGACCTTGTGAAGATGCTGGAGGAAACAGGTACAAAAGTATCTACAGTGGGGCAAAAAAGTATTTAGTCAGCCACCAATTGTGCAAGTTCTCCCTCTTAAAAAGATGAGAGAGGCCTGTAATTTCCATCATAGGTACACTTCAGATATGACAGACAAAATGAGGGGAAAAAAATCCAGAAAATCACATTGTAGGATTTTTTATGAATTTATTTGCAAATTATGGTGGAAAATAAGTATTTGGTCACCTACAAACAAGCAAGATTTCTGGCTCTCACAGACCTGTAACTTATTCTTTAAGAGGCTCCTCTGTCCTCCACTCGTTACCTATATTAATGGCACCTGTTTGAACTTGTTATCAGTATAAAAAGACACCTGTCCACAATCTCAAACAGTCACACTCCAAACTCCACTATGGCCAAGACCAAAGAGCTGTCAAAGGACACCAGAAACAAAATTGTAGACCTGCACCAGGCTGGGAAGACTGAATCTGCAATAGATAAGCAGCTTGGTTTGAAGAAATCAACTGTGGGAGCAATTATTAGGAAATGGAAGACATACAAGACCACTGATAATCTCCCTCGATCTGGGGCTCCACGCAAGATCTCACCCCGTGGGGTCAAAATGATCACAAGAACGGTGAGCAAAAATCCCAGAACCACACGGGGGGACCTAGTGAATGACCTGCAGAGAGCTGGGACCAAAGTAACAAAGCCTACCATCAGTAACACACTACGCCGCCAGGGTCTCAAATCCTGCAGTGCCAGACGTGTCCCCCTGCTTAAGCCAGTACATGTCCAGGCCCGTCTGAAGTTTGCTAGAGAGCATTTGGATGATCCAGAAGGAGATTGGGAGAATGTCATATGGTCAGATGAAACCAAAATATAACTTTTTGGTAAAAACTCAACCCGTCGTGTTTGGAGGACAAATAATGCTGAGTTGCATCCAAACCTACTGTGAAGCATGGGGGTGGAAACATCATGCGTTGGGGCTGTTTTTCTGCAAAGGGACCAGGACGACTGATCCGTGTAAAGGAAAGAATGAATGGGGCCATGTATCGTGAGATTTTGAGTGAAAACCTCCTTCCATCAGCAAGGGCATTGAAGATGAAACGTGGCTGGGTCTTTCAGCATAACAATGATCCCAAACACACCGCCCGGGCAACGAAGGAGTGGCTTCGAACATCTTTGGAGGGAGTTGAAAGTCCGTGTTGCCCAGCAACAGCCCCAAAACATCACTGCTCTAGAGGAGATCTGCATGGAGGAATGGGCCAAAATACCAGCAACAGTGTGTGAAAACCTTGTGAAGACTTACAGAAAACGTTTGACCTCTGTCATTGCCAACAAAGGGTATATAACAAAGTATTGAGATACACTTTTGTTATTGACCAAATACTTATTTTCCACCATAATTTGCAAATAAATTCATAAAAAATCCTTCATAGTTGAAGTGTACCTATGATGACAATTACAGGCCTCTCTCATCTTTTTAAGTGGGAGAACTTGCACAATTGGTGACTGACTAAATACTTGTTTTGCCCCACTGTATATCCACAGTAAAACGAGTCCCATTTCAACAGAACCTGAAAGGCTGCTCAGCAAGGAAGAAGGACTGCTCAAAAACAGCTAATAAAAAAGCCAGACTGCGGTTTGCAACTGCACATGGGGACAAAGATCGTACTTTTTGGAGAAATGTCCTCTGGTCTGATGAAACAAGATTAGAACTGTTTGGCCATAATGACCATTGTTATGTTTGGAGGCAAAAGGGCGATGCTTGCAAGCCGAAGAATACCATCCCAACCGTGAAGCACGGGGGTTGCTTCCGGGTTGGAGCGAGCGGTCGCATTCGCACTTCGCTCTGCAGGTTGTATAACTTTTTCATTACATTTCATTATAGTACAACGGTTGATTTGTCTAATCTTAGCAATTCTTCTTAGCTAGCTACATAGCCGTCCTTGTATCAGAGATAATTGCATAATTATCGTATTTCGTCGCCCTAACGTAGCCTTCACTGCTATTCGCCCAGGAGCTAGCAAACGCTAGCTAACGCCCACAGATTAGCATCACTGTAGTGCTATTCACTCAACTGAACGACTTGATTAGTTTAGTGTTAGCTAGCTACATAGCTGTCTTTGTTTCCAAGATAATTGTGTAGTTTAGAGTGTGTAGTCTTGGAGTGATTATCTTAATTCACTGAGGTTCGCTAGCCAGCTATTTGTCGTCCTTAACGTAGGAGACTCTGCTAGCTAGCCAACAGCTAACAGCTAACAGCTAGCCAACGTCACCACACACACGTCTACTGAATCGAATTCAACAACCCGGTCAGGTAGTATCACATTTTCATTTCATTTCATTACAGTACAACGGTTTGATTTGTTTGATCGTAGCTAACTACATAGCTAGCTACATAGCCGTCTTTGTTTCAAAGATAATTGTGTAGTCTAGAGCGATTTCCTAGGTTAGCTAGCCAGCTATTGTCGTTCTTTTAACGCAACGTAACGTAAACAACACTGCTAGCTAGCCAGCTAGCCCCCGAATAGTAGCACTGTAGAAACTATTACACTCAACGGAACGACTTGATTAGTGTAGTGTCAACAACGCAGCTACTGCCAGCTAGCCTACTTCAGCAGTACTGTATCATTTTAATCATTTTAGTCAATAAGATTCTTGCTACGTAAGCTTAACTTTCTGAACATTCGAGACGTGTAGTCCACTTGTCATTCCAATCTCCTTGCATTAGCGTAGCCTCTTCTGTAGCCTGTCAACTATGTGTCTGTCTATCCCTGTTCTCTCCTCTCTGCACAGACCATACAAACGCCCACACCGCGTGGCCGCGGACACCCTAATCTGGTGGTCCCAGCGCGTACGACCCACGTGGAGTTCCAGGTCTCCGGTAGCCTCTGGAACTGCCGATCTGCGGCCAACAAGGCAGAGTTCATCTCAGCCTATGCCTCCCTCCAGTCCCTCGACTTCTTGGCACTGACGGAAACATGGATCACCACAGATAACACTGCTACTCCTACTGCTCTCTCCTCGTCCGCCCACGTGTTCTCGCACACCCCGAGAGCTTCTGGTCAGCGGGGTGGTGTCACCGGGATCCTCATCTCTCCCAAGTGGTCTTTCTCTCTTTCTCCCCTTACCCATCTGTCTATCGCCTCCTTTGAATTCCATGCTGTCACAGTTACCAGCCCTTTCAAGCTTAACATCCTTATCATTTATCGCCCTCCAGGTTCCCTTGGAGAGTTCATCAATGAGCTTGATGCCTTGATAAGCTCCTTTCCTGAGGACGGCTCACCTCTCACAGTTCTGGGCGACTTTAACCTCCCCACGTCTACCTTTGACTCATTCCTCTCTGCCTCCTTCTTTCCACTCCTCTCCTCTTTTGACCTCACCCTCTCACCTTCCCCCTACTCACAAGGCAGGCAATACGCTTGACCTCATCTTTACTAGATGCTGTTCTTCCACTAACCTCATTGCAACTCCCCTCCAAGTCTCCGACCACTACCTTGTATCCTTTTCCCTCTCGCTCTCATCCAACACTTCCCACACTGCCCCTACTCGGATGGTATCGCGCCGTCCCAACCTTCGCTCTCTCTCCCCGCTACTCTCTCCTCTTCCATCCTATCATCTCTTCCCTCTGCTCAAACTTTCTCCAACCTATCTCCTGATTCTGCCTCCTCAACCCTCCTCTCCTCCCTTTCTGCATCCTTTGACTCTCTATGTCCCCTACCCTCCAGGCCGGCTCGGTCCTCCCCTCCCGCTCCGTGGCTCGACGACTCATTGCGAGCTCACAGAACAGGGCTCCGGGCAGCCGAGCGGAAATGGAGGAAAACTCGCCTCCCTGCGGACCTGGCATCCTTTCACTCCCTCCTCTCTACATTTTCCTCCTCTGTCTCTGCTGCTAAAGCCACTTTCTACCATTCTAAATTCCAAGCATCTGCCTCTAACCCTAGGAAGCTCTTTGCCACCTTCTCCTCCCTCCTGAACCCCCCCCCCCTCCTCCCTCTCTGCAGATGACTTCGTCAACCATTTTGAAAAGAAGGTCGACGACATCCGATCCTCGTTTGCTAAGTCAAACAACACCGCTGGTTCTGCTCACACTGCCCTACCCTATGCTCTGACCTCTTTCTCCCCTCTCTCTCCAGATGAAATCTCGCGTCTTATGACGGCCGGCCGCCCAACAACCTGCCCGCTTGACCCTATCCCCTCCTCTCTTCTCCAGACCATTTCCGGAGACCTTCTCCCTTACCTCACCTCGCTCATCAACTCATCCCTGACCGCTGGCTACGTCCCTCCCGTCTTCAAGAGAGCGAGAGTTGCACCCCTTCTGAAAAAACCTACACTCGATCCCTCCGATGTCAACAACTACAGACCAGTATCCCTTCTCTCTTTTCTCTCCAAAACTCTTGAGCGTGCCGTCCTTGGCCAGCTCTACTGCTATCTCTCTCAGAATGACCTTCTTGATCCAAATCAGTCAGGTTTCAAGACTAGTCATTCAACTGAGACTGCTCTTCTCTGTATCACGGAGGCGCTCCGCACTGCTAAAGCTAACTCTATCTCCTCTGCTCTCATCCTTCTAGACCTATCGGCTGCCTTCGATACTGTGAACCATCAGATCCTCCTCTCCACCCTCTCCGAGTTGGGCATCTCCGGCGCGGCCCACGCTTGGATTGCGTCCTACCTGACAGGTCGCTCCTACCAGGTGGCGTGGCGAGAATCTGTCTCCTCACCACGCGCTCTCACCACTGGTGTCCCCCAGGGCTCTGTTCTAGGCCCTCTCTTATTCTCGCTATACACCAAGTCACTTGGCTCTGTCATAACCTCACATGGTCTCTCCTATCATTGCTATGCAGACGACACACAATTAATCTTCTCCTTTCCCCCTTCTGATGACCAGGTGGCGAATCGCATCTCTGCATGTCTGGCAGACATATCAGTGTGGATGACGGATCACCACCTCAAGCTGAACCTCAGCAAGACGGAGCTCCTCTTCCTCCCGGGGAAGGACTGCCCGTTCCATGATCTCGCCATCACGGTTGACAACTCCATTGTGTCCTCCTCCCAGAGCGCTAAGAACCTTGGCGTGATCCTGGACAACACCCTGTCGTTCTCAACTAACATCAAGGCGGTGTCCCGTTCCTGTAGGTTCATGCTCTACAACATCCGCAGAGTACGACCCTGCCTCACACAGGAAGCGGCGCAGGTCCTAATCCAGGCACTTGTCATCTCCCGTCTTGATTACTGCAACTCGCTGTTGGCTGGGCTCCCTGCCTGTGCCATTAAATCCCTACAACTCATCAAGAACGCCGCAGCCCGTCTGGTGTTCAACCTTCCCAAGTTCTCTCACGTCACCCCGCTCCTCCGCTCTCTCCACTGGCTTCCAGTTGAAGCTCGCATCCGCTACAAGACCATGGTGCTTGCCTACGGAGCTGTGAGGGGAACGGCACCTCAGTACCTCCAGGCTCTAATCAGGCCCTACACCCAAACAAGGGCACTGCGTTCATCCACCTCTGGCCTGCTCGCCTCCCTACCACTGAGGAAGTACAGTTCCCGCTCAGCCCAGTCAAAACTGTTCGCTGCTCTGGCCCCCCAATGGTGGAACAAACTCCCTCACGACGCCAGGACAGCGGAGTCAATCACCACCTTCCGGAGACACCTGAAACCCCACCTCTTCAAGGAATACCTAGGATAGGGTAAGTAATCCTTCTCACCCCCCCTAAAAAGATTTAGATGCACTATTGTAAGTGGCTGTTCCACTGGATGTCATAAGGTGTATGCACCAATTTGTAAGTCGCTCTGGATAAGAGCGTCTGCTAAATGACTTAAATGTAATGTAATGTAAATGTGAATGATGAATAAGTGTTGGAATGTGCCCCAGGCTATCTGAAAAAAATCTAATAAAAATGGTGCCATCCAGAACGCCGCAGCCCGTCTGGTGTTCAACCTTCCCAAGTTCTCTCACGTCACTCCGCTCCTCCGCTCTCTCCACTGGCTTCCAGTTGAAGCTCGCATCTGCTACAAGACCATGGTGCTTACCTACGGAGCTGTGAGGGGAACAGCACCTCAGTACCTCCAGGCTCTGATCAGGCCCTACACCCAAACAAGGGCACTGCGTTCATCCACCTCTGGCCTGCTCGCCTCCCTACCACTGAGGAAGTACAGTTCCCGCTCAGCCCAGTCAAAACTGTTCGCTGCTCTGGCCCCCCAATGGTGGAACAAACTCCCTCACGACGCCAGGACAGCGGAGTCAATCACCACCTTCCGGAGACACCTGAAACCCCACCTCTTTAAGGAATACCTAGGATAGGATAAGTATTTCTTCTCACCCCCCCCCCCTTTAAGATTTAGATGCACTATTGTAAAGTGACTATTCTACTGGATGTCATAAGGTGAATGCACCAATTTGTAAGTCGCTCTGGATAAGAGCGTCTGCTAAATGACTTAAATGTAATGTAAATGTAATGTAAATGTGGCAGCATCATGTTGTGGGGGTGCTTGGCTGCAGGAGGGAGTGGTGCACTTCACAAAATAGAAGGCATCATGAGGCAGGGCAATTATGTGGATATATGGAAGCAACATCTCAAGACATCAGTCAGGAAGTTAAAGCTTGGTCGCAAATGGGTCTTCCAACTGGACAATGACCCCAAGCATACTTCCAAAGTTGTGGAAAAATGGCTTAAGAACAACAAAGTCAAGGTATTGGAGTGGCCATCACAAAGCCCTTACCTCAATCCTATAGAACATTTGTGGGCAGAACTAAAAAGGTGTGTGCAAGCAAGGAGGCCTACAAACCTGACCCAGTTACACCAGCTCTGTCAGGAGGAATGGGCCAAAATTCACTCAACTTATTTTGGGAAACTTGTGGAAGGCTACCCGAAACGTTTGACCCAAGTTAAAAAATGTAAAGGCAATACTAATACTAATACTAATACTAAAATTTAAAACCAAATACTAATTGAGTGTATGTAAACTTCTCACACACTGGGAATGTGATGAAAGCTAAATAATAGCTGAAATAAATAATTCTCTCTACTGTTATTCTGACATTTCACATTCATTTCACATTCTTCACATTCATAAAGTGGCCTAAGACAGGACATTTTTACTCAGTTATTGCGGGAAACAAATGAGTTGAAATGTTTTTGGCTGAGGTGTATGTAAACTTCCGACTTCAACTGTATGTTCCGCTTCCCACCCCACCCTGTGACCAACCCCATCCACTTGGGATGTAATTGTATTAAAAAATAAATAAATACATTGGAAAACAAACCCATTTGAAAGTGCAGTATAATTCAGCATTTGTATGAATGTAACTCTCTATTGAAAATCCTAACAAGCCAGAACACAGACAAATTACTGGCAAACGCATGGTAATTAATACCCGTCTTGCAGTGTTCGCTCGGCTGTACAACCTGCGGTCCCATGTCAGCAAGTTGAAGGAAGTTTTGCCTCATCCATGCCCTTATCTCCTCGTGGCAGGTGTTCAGACAGGCACATGCATCAGAGGGACTTGGGGCAGTTTTTTACAAACAGTAGGGTGTCAGCATAGCTATGAAAATAGTTTCCATGCTGGCTAATGACATGAGCGAGGGGGCGCATGTACAGGACGAACAGGATGGGTGCAAGAAGAGATGCTTGTCGGATACCGCAGGTGACGTGGTGGGTCCGGGACTTGGACTCACCTAGCGACACATAATCAGTTCCGTCTGAGAGGTAGGAGTGGATCCAGCTCAGAGCTGGTCCAGACCGACAGTCCGATGGATTCTAGGAGGCGTTCCAGAAGGATTGGGTGGTTGAGTGTCAAACACTGCACTCAAGTCCAGGACGATCAGCAGATAGGGAGAGCATGCATCAGCCCTCAGCAGCTGTTGGCCGGACGGAAGCCTGACTGGAACTTCTCAAATAGGTTGTTCTGATTGAGTTGTACAGCAACCACTTTTTCCAAAACCTTGGATGGAAGGGGAGGTTGGATATTGGACTGTAATTGGCCAGCAATTCCGGGTTCATGGTGGGCTTCTTCAGAAGGGGCTGATGACAGGTGTCTTAAATGCAGGTGAGACACTGTCAGATTGGCAGGAGTGGTTAACAATCTGGGTTATCAGAGTGCTGAGTCTAGTATTGATTGACACCATGCCATTACTAGAGACAATTACTAGTTGGAGAAAACATCCATTAATCTTAAGGCTAGGGGGCAGTATCCTGAATTTCCGGATAACTGACATGCCCAAAGTAAACTGCCTGTTACTCAGGCCCAGAAGCTAGGATATGCATATAATTGGTAGATGTGGATAGAAAACACTGAAGGTTCTAAAACTGTTAAAATAATGTATGTGAGTATAACAGAACTGATATGGCAGGCAAAACCCAGAGGAAAATTACATCCAGAAATGTTATTTTGTTG
This sequence comes from Oncorhynchus keta, assembly GCF_023373465.1. Taxonomy (NCBI): domain Eukaryota; kingdom Metazoa; phylum Chordata; class Actinopteri; order Salmoniformes; family Salmonidae; genus Oncorhynchus; species Oncorhynchus keta. The sequence goes on along the minus strand of NC_068426.1, from coordinate 33,953,268 downwards.
AGGTCACAGGCCTTTTCAATGCTAGCCTATGGGATATACAAAGAAATAGGACCCCGATTACAGTTCCTTTGGCTTCCAGTAGATGTCAACAGTCTTTAGAAAGGGTTTCAGGCTTGTTTCTTGAAAAACAAACAAGTAGTTGTAGTTTATCCAAGGTGTTCTCATCAGGACAGGTAGACTTTTGGCGTGCGTGAATGAGGGCGCACTCTTCGTTATTTTCCTTTTCTATTGAACACTGCTCTTTCCGTCTGAAATATGATCATTTATTTACATATTAGGGTACCTGAGGATTGATTAGAAACATTGTTTACCAGTAGCTTTTTGGATTCCTTTGTATGCATGTTGAAGGAGTGGATTACTGAAATCAATGGCACCAACTAAACAGACTTTTTGGATATAAAGAAAGACTTCGAACAAAACAAACATTCATTGTGTAGCTGGGACCGTTGAGATTGCAAACAGAGGAAGATCTTCAAAGGTAAGTTATTTATTCTATCACTATTTGTGATTTTTGTGAAGCCTGTGCTGGTTGAAAAAGTGTTTTGATGTGGGGCGCTGTCCTCAGATAATAGCATGGTATGCTTTCACCGTAAAGCCTTTTTGAAATCTGACAAAGCCATTGGATTAATGAGAAGTTAAGCTTTTAAATGTTGTGAGACACTTGTATGTTCATGAATGTTTAATATGTAGATTATATTATTTTGATTATGGAGCTCTGCAATTTCACCAGATGTTGTCGCAGGTGGACCGCTAGATCTCTAAGAGTTAAATTAGCTGTTCTATTACCACTCTGTCCAATGCCTTATGTTGTTATGTACATTGCATAACCTGAAAACCAGGGATTGTGGCATCTGTGTTGTGCAAACAAAAACACTTGTTCGCAAATTTCACAGACAGAGAGGGCTGCCTCGCTTCTAATTGTTAGGAAACCTTGCAGTATTTTGTTTTGTTATATATTGTTTCTTACATTGTTAGCCAAGAAAATGTTGTGTTATTACATACTCCCGGGAAGAACTATTGGACACAGGAAGAACCCATGCTAAGGACTATTCAACGCAAGCCTGACCAATCGGAATCCACGCTTCAAGATTGTTTTGATCACGTTGGCTGGCATATGTTCCAGGTAGCTTCCGAGAATAATATCGACGGATTTCCTGAGAGGGTGACTGAGTTTATCAGAACGTGTATAGGAGATGTTATACCCACTATTAAAACCTACCCTAACCAGAAACCGTGGATAGATGGCAGCATTTGTTAAAAAACTGAAAGCGTGAACCGCTGCATTTAACCATGCAAGGTGACTGGGAATATGGCAGAATACAAACAGAGTAGTCATTCCCTCTGTAAGGCAATCAAACAGGCAAAACATCAGTATAGAGACAAGGTGGAGTCGCAATTCAACGGCTCAGACACAAGACGTATCTGGCAGGTTCAACAGACAATCATGGACTACAAAAGGAAAACCAGCCACGTCGCAGACACCGACGTCTGGCTGCCGGACAAGCTAAACACCTTCTTTGACCGCTTTGAGGATAACACAGTGCCACCAATGCGGCCTGCTATCAAAGACTGTGGGCTCGCCTTCTCCACGGCCGACATGAGTAAGATATTTAAACGTGTTAACCCTCAAAATGCTGCTGGCCCAGACGGCATCCCTAGCCGCGTCCTCAATGCATGCGCAGACCAGCTGACTGGTGTGTGTACAGACATATTCAATCTCTCCCTATCCCAGTCTGCTGTCCCCACACGCTTCACCTCTACCTTACTTGTCACCCTAGACCCACTACAAGTTGCTTACTGCCCCAATAGGTTCCCAGATGATGCAATCGTCATCACTCTGCACACTGCCCTATCCCATCTGGACAAGAGGAATACCTATGTAAGAATGTTGTTCATTGACTATAGCTCAGATTTTCAACACCATAGTACCCTCCAAGCTCATCATTAAGCTCGAGGCCCTGGGTCTGAACCCCGCTTTGTGCAACTGGGTCCTGGACTTCCCGACGGGCCACCCCCAGGTGGTGAAGGTAGGAAACAACACCTCCCCTTCGCTGATCCTCAACACTGGAGCCCCACAAGCGTGCATGCTCAGCCCACTCCTGTACTCCCTGTTCACCCATGACTGCGTGGCCAAGCACGCCTCCAACTCAATCATCAAGTTTGCAGACGACACTACAGTGGTAGGCTTGATTACCAACAACGACGAGACAGCCTACAGGAAGGAGGTGAGGGCTTTGCGAGTGTGGTGCCTGGAAAACAACCTCTCACCCAACATAAACCAAACAAAGGAGATGATCGTGGACATCAGGAAACAGCAGAGGGAGCACCCCCCTATCCACTTCGACAGGACTGCAGTGGAGAAGGTGTAAAGTTTCCAGTTCCTCGGCGTACACATCACTGACAAACTGAAATGGTCCACCCACACAGACAGTGTGGTGAAGAAGGCACAATAGGGTCTCTTCAACCTCAGGAGGCTGAAGAAATTTGGCTTGTCATCTAAAACCCTCACAAAGTTTTACAGATGCACATTTGAGAGCATCCTGTCTGCTGTATGACCCCCTGGTACGGCAACTGCACCGCCCACAACTGCAGGGCTCACCAGAGGGTGGTGCGGTCTTTTCAACTCATCACAGGGGGCAAACTACCTGCCCTCCAGGACACCTACAGCACCAGATGTCATAGGAAGGCCAAAAAAGATCATGAAGGACAACAACCACCCGAGTCACTGCCTGTTCACCCCGCTATCATCTAGAAGGTGAGAAGGAGAGACTGAAAAACAGCTCCTATCTCAAGGCCATCAGACTGTTAAATAGCCATCACTAGCACAGAGGCTGCTGCCTATATACACAGAGTTGAAATCTCTGGCCACATTAATAAATGGTACACTAGTAACTTTATTAATGCCACTTTAAAAATGTTTACATATCTTGCATTATTCATCTTAAATGTAAACTCAGCAAAAAATAGGCAACGTTGTTGCCGGTGATGTCTGGTGAGGACCTGTCTTACAACAGGCCTATAAGCCCTCAGTCCAGCATCTCTCAGCCTATTGCGGACAGTATGAGCACTGATGGATGGATTGTGCATTCCTGGTGTAACTTGGGCAGTTATTGTTGCCATCCTGTACCTGTCCCGCAGGTGTGATGTCCGGATGTACCGATCCTGTGCAGGTGTTGTTACCCGTGGTCTGCAAGGACGATCAGCTGTCCGTCCTGTCTCCCTGCAGTGCTGTCTTAGGCATCTCACAGTACGGACATTGCAATGTATTTCCCTGGCCACATGCAGTCCTCATGCCTCCTTGCAGCATGCCTAAGGCACATTCACGCAGATGAGCAGGGACCCTAGGCATCTTTCTTTTGGTGTTTTTCAGAGTCAGTAGAAAGGCCTCTTTAGTGTCCTAAGTTTTCTTTACTATGACCTTAATTTCCTACCGTCTGTAAGCTGTTAGTGTCTTAACGACCGTTCCACAGGTGCATGTTCGTTAATTGTTTATGGTTCATTGAACAAGCATGGGAAACAGTGTTTAAACCCTTTACAATGAAGATCTGTGAAGTTATTTGGATTTTTACGAATTATCTTTGAAAGACAGGGTCCTGAAAAAGGGACGTTTCTTTTTTTTGCTGAGTTTATATACTGTATTCGAAACTATTCTACTGTATCTTAGTCTATCTATGCCGCTCTGGCATTGCTCGTACATACATTTATATATTCTTAATTCTTTACTTAGATTTGTATGTATTGGGTGTATGTTGTGAAATTGTTAGATGTTACTTGTTCGATATTGCTGCGCTGTCGGAAACACAAGCATTTCGTCACACCGGCAATAACATCTGCCAAGTACGTGTGTGTGACCAATACAATTTGATTCGATTTGAATAGTTCATTTTCTTGTTCATTTCAGACAGTTACTACATCACCGAGGCACCTGGACACCCACATCAAGGTGTGTGTGAGAGTCTGTTCTGTTCTGAACCCGTGGTCAGACTTCTAAAAGCCTGTGGGGAGGACCTGGGTTATATGCTCTGTTTGATGTCCCATATAGGACTGTCATCCCTGCCTACCTTCAAACCTCAGAGGAGAGGAGGGAAGGATGGAGAGGAGGATGACGGGATGGAGAAAGGGTTCAGAGCGAGGGCAAGTTGAAATAACATACACCTGCATACAAAGAAACGCCTGCATGTACACCGACAGACCAACGAACAGACACACACGCAGACGCACAGAGCCAAAGCACCACATGCATTTGTCGTGGCAACAGTCAGACAAGGTCTAGCCTCTCTAAAGGTCACCAGACAGTTAATTCATCCCCTTTTTCTTCCGTAAGTCCGCTCTCTGTTTCTCTCTCTCCCTCCCTCTCTCTCTTCTGATCTCTCAGCTTTAATAGATTCCTCCCTCGCTTGTTTACCTGACTGCTGTCTTGTTTCATTTCCCTCGCTGTTAATCTTGTTCCCTCTGTCCCTCTTTCTTTTGACCTCACATGTCATCTCCTCTTAGACTTGCTCATCTCTTGTTCACCGACATACACTCCTCCAGGTGTCTCTCTCACTCTCTCTCTCCTTCTCTTTACCCCCCCCTCTCTTTTTTTTAAAGGCCATCTCTGCTCTCTGGCTCATATCCATCTGAGAGGAGGCAGAGGGGAATGAGGACTGGTTCTGTCCCTCAACAGCAAGCATCTGTTTTACTCTGGTGCCATCTAGTGGACCAGATTAAAACTGCAGCAGACTATGCTCTGCTGCACGTCCTGGTAATCCGCGGCTTTGTGAATGTTGACTTGTTTAAAGGTCTTGTCTAGTCACAACTCAAGTGGGTGTTGTGTGTGTGTACATACTGTATGTGTTTGAAATGTGTGTGTATGAGCAACCTTTTCCTCGAGATCCATTCTCCAACCCTGTTTTTCTCTCGCATACTGTCATCAGTATGTCGCCACAGCGTAAGTGTGTGTGAGCAGCCTTTTCCTTCAGATCATCCCTGCTCCCCTCTTCTCCATCCTTTGTTCTGGGTTCACTGTCAGAACACAGATCCCCCTCTCATTAGTCTGTCACTACAATGTCAGAACAATCTGAACATCCCAGCATTTTCAGTAGTCAGCTCTCTCTCTCTCTCTCTCTCTCTCTCTCTCTCTCTCACGCGCAAATGCAAGCACTTATTCAAAACAACAGCTGACTCGTAGAGTGGTTAGAAGGTGCAGTGGAAATATGTAGAAAATCCTGTTTGAGAAGGAAGAGAATAGGAGAGGGAGAGTTTGGTGAGTGATTAGGGGGTGAGTAGATAGACTGTAGTAGTCCATGGGCCAGCCGCCAATAAATGCTTCAGAAAAGGCATTGCAAAGTTTCAACATCATCACGTCAATACTTTAATGAATATGAACACTGTGTGGTTTAAAAATTGTACAAGTTGCAGATGAATTAAATGTTATAAATCAAAAGGTAACATTTCTAAATCACAGCGCAAGAAGCTGTTGAAAGGTGCTAAAAGCATTTTTCTTTTCTCAGATGCCAGAAGAGCGGTTTATGTAGCTTTCTGGACCTGTTGTTAGCTAGCAAATTGCTGTCTTTAGACACAATGGTGGCCCTTGTAGGCTAAATATATCTGGCAAAATGTCTTTTAACTGAGAAAACCACTACATGGTTAAAACATATGACCTAATTTCAGGGATAATCTGGATCAGTGAAGGACTGGTAACGTGCTGCTTGAATTTATGCAAGGACGAACATGAATAGTTACTAGTGTGACAGTACAGTGGTATTTTCTTTCCAATATTTAACTATCTTATTAACTTATTCATTATTAATTATTATTATCTTATTAACTATCTTATTTAAAAAAAATGTTTTGATTATTATTTTGATAATTGTATTTAATGTCCTTGTCTATAACGGTTCTGTACTTTGTCATGTATTTGTTCGTTTTATGTGGACCCCAGTAAGAGTAGCTGCTGTGATTCTAGTAAACTAAACTCAAATGCACAATTTACACTACATGACCATAAGTATGTGGACACCTGATTGTCAAAATTCTCATTTCAAAATCATTGGATTTTAATATGGAGTAGGTCTGCAGAGTGGAGGCTTTTGGGAAGGCTTTCCACTAGTTGTTGGAACATTAGTGAAGTCAGGCACTGATATTGGGCAATTAGGCCTGGCTCGCAGTTGGCATTCCAATTCATCCCAAAGTTGTTCGATGGGGTTGAGGTCAGGGCTCTGTGCAGGCTAGTCAAGTTTATCCACACTGATCTCGACAAACCATTTCTGTATGGACCTCGCTTTGAGCACGGGGGTATTGTCATGCTGAAACAAGAAAGGTCCTAGCCCAAACTGTTGCCACATTGTTGGAAGCACAGATGACCCTTCACTGGAACTAACGAGCCCGAACCATGAAAAACAGCCCCAGACCATTATTCCTCCTCCACCAAACTTTACAGTTGGCATTCTCCTGGCATCCGCCAAACCCAGATTTATCAGTTGGATTGCCAGATGGTGAAGCGTGATTCATCACACACAGAGAATGCTTTTCCACTGCTCTAGAGTCCAATGGCAGTGAGCTTTACACCATTCTAGCCGATGCTTGGCCTTGCGCGTGCTGATCTTAGGCTTGTCTGCGGCTGCTCGGCCATGGAAAGCCATTTCATGAAGCTCCCTACGAACAATTATTGTGCTGACGTTGCTTCCAGAGGCAGTTTGGAACTCGGCAGTGAGTGTAGCAACCGAGGACAGCCATTTTTTGGCAGTGCAGTTCTGTGAGCTTGTGTGGCCTACCACTTCGCAGCTGAGCCTTTTTGCTCCTAGACGTTTCTTCTTCACAATAGCAGCAGTTACAGTTGACCGGCGCAACTCTAGCAGGGCAGAAATTTTACAAACTGACTGGAAAGGTGGCATCCTATGCTGGTGCCACGTTGAAAGTCATTAAGCTCTTCAGTAAGGCCGTTCTACTGCCAATGTTTGTCTATGGAGATTGCATGGTTGCGTGCTTGATTTTACAGGTGTGGCTGAAATAGCCGAATCCACTTATTTGTAGGGGTGTCCACATACGTTTGTGTATATATAGTGTAGTTGAACCACACAGTGATCATATTCATAACATTATCTACATAACGTTGTTTACATGTTACAGTGTTGTTTCCAGGGTCACTGAACAACACATGTTTGGTTGGTGGCAACATAGAAATCGAATAAAGAGAATGGGCTTGGAAGCTCTAACCCTGGTAATGTGATTGGTAAACTCGCAATGGCTGCCTGGTTGGGTGATGCAATAATTCCCATGGTGTTTCATTCTATCAACTGATGCTGGATTGTCATGGTAATGTAGAATGTCCATTCAAATTATGACAACTGATTTGGCTCATGCAAAGGAAAGTGCTTTTTGTAATGTCATTGGGTCAATAAATCACAGCACATATTGAAGGGAACACTTTCAGCTTTTACTTCCTGGCATGGTTACACTCACAATGGCTGCCGGTCCCACCCAATATGCCATTATCGTCTTGAATGGAGACATCCTTTCTATTGGTTCTATTTCTATGGGTGGCCCTGGGACTATAGGAGAGGACTGAAGAATCAGGAAGATGTCTAAATATCCCAAACCAACTCTGTTACTCTCTATGCTCCTTCCTCCTCTCTTTCCTTTCCAAAGTTGTTGCATATCAAGTTGTCGTTGATAGTCTGAGCATCTATAGGGACTATCCAAACAGTGGGATCTTGGCAGTTCAGCACGTCATAGACTACAGTGCATGTTTTACCCTTCTCTTTCTCACCCCTCTTTCTCTGGTGTGTGTTTACAGTTAAAGCTGGAGGGGGGAGAAAGTGAAATGGTGGCTCGTTCCTGATTGTTGGCATAGTAACCGTTGTGATTGTCATCACCTTCCTTCTGTTGACCACTGGAGTCATTCCCATGAATTTCAAACACTTCCCACACCACCAGGAGACACAAATGCACACATACTCTGTGTGTGTGTGTGTGTAATGCATACACAGTTTTACAATGTATGCATATAAAACAGCAAATACACACACACACCTGAAGCATCATGGGTTATATTGCACTTTAAGTATGAACAGGTCTTTGTGTTATAAATCAATATAAAAGTATGTTTACGTCATCACACACACCCGATGTAAAATACCACAGGAGACGAACCAAGCAGTGGAAGTAATGTACGCCAATTCATGGCACATTTATTTACAAAATTATCCTCGCTACTTAAAAGGAGTACGATGGTGCAAATTCACAAATCTCACAGCAGCCATCTCGTTCAAAGATCCTGCGTTGTCAAAAAGCACACAACGAAACACATCCAGACCCTTGTGTGCATCCCAAAAGACACCCTATTCCCCAATATGTGTCCCAAAATGACACCCTATTCCTCAATACATACGTCCCAAATGGCACACTAATCCCTAATAGTGCACTTTGGCCAAAGGTAGTGTATTATATAGGGAATAGGGTGCCATTTGAGACACAGACATAGTTTGGACATAAGCATTTTTAGGTACTACGCTCTTTTACATTCAATCACAGAATTATTACTGTGTACAGTATGGTCTATGGCAGGGCCGACAATGTTTGGTTTGGCCTCATGGTAATGTAGCCCATGTCAGGGAACATGTTTGTTATTGCTAGATAATCTAAACCTTGTAGAAGACTAATCATCACCAAACTACCAACTGGGCATGTGCCCAGGGGCCCTAACCACCAGGGGCCTCCCACTGATTGTTTACTTAGTCACTCACTCAGATGAATATGGCATAAGTCATGGCAACATTTGTACAATGGCCCCTGGGAGGAGGGGACACACTAAATTGTCATGCCTGTGAGGTGGTAATCAGAATGTAGTTGGGTTTCAAGTTATGGCTACCATGTTTTGAAGTGTGATTGTGTGTGCGCTTACTAAAAAGCTATCCTTTTTAATTTTAATAAATACTTATACGTTCCGCCCGTGGCCCACCACTTAGATTATATTTTTGGCCCACCAAGCCCAAAAGTTTGAGCACCCCTGGTCTTTGGCCACAATACACAGGACACACCATAAACGGCCCAATTCCAAGTTGACCCCGGGCCCCTAGCCTTGGACGCCCATGAGCATTTGCTGTATGGTGAAAATCCAGAGAGGGCAAGGTGGAGCTACCAGAGCTCTCCAATCCTCTCAAATCTACATGGAGTGGCAAGGGTTTAGGAGTCAATTTGGGCAAAGGAGAAGTTTCCAATTGAGAAGGCACACCGGTATAGTAAAACATCCGTCATTATTGGTGCCTATGCCATCAGTAGAGGGACATTTACAGGTCAACTAATTTACTCTTAATTAGGCGTTATTCCTAACAATTGCCAAAAAAAAAAAAAAAAAAAAAAAAAAAAAAAAATGGGGTCGAGGCAGTGGCATAGGCAGAAATCCATTCATGGCAGGGCCCGCTAAAATTTAGGTGGCCAAAAAAAAAAAAAAAAAAAAAAAACCTACTACACAATAAACCGTAGAGCTATAATTAATAGAGTGAGACTAGACCATACTAGACCCTGATTTAGCAGTAATAATCACAACAGGCTTGGCAACTTCTCTGGATCAGCAACCAGGAGACTAGTAGACTAGGCGGCCACAAACGTAACCCTTTAACACTAGGAGAGCCAAAAATAGTCATTTTGACTGGAACTTCACTTTCTCCAATTACTCTGCCATTTTTATTTTTAAAGCCGTCACCTCTGTCCTAAATAAGTCCAACACGTGATCGTTGTTAGAATCGCAATGCTTATAACATCAATTCCGGTTGATATTAAGAGGATGTCATTCCCTCCCCTGCACATCAGGTCTGTGCAGCCGATGGCCCAACCAAACTACACCTAAACCATATCAAAAGTAATTTTACATATAGTTAGCATAAAGACTAGATTAAATTGACAATATCGTAATGGGTGAGAATATTATTAATTGTATATGAAGTATCTGATGAACAATTAAATTATCGATAGCCTATAGGGCCTAACTGTAATGCATGGGCAGAGAAACAGGGCACAGTTCTGTTTCCAATTCAATTCCTAAAAATCATTGACTGGAAATACTGGTTTGACTGTTATGCATTTGCCTTTCTTCATACATAAATAACAGATCCAGTTTTATCCACGTAGGCCCACCCTTATAAATAACAGATCCAGTTTTATCCATAGGCCCACCCTTATAAATAACAGATAGGCCCACCCTTATCAATAACAGATCCAGTTTTATCCACGTAGGCCCACCCTTATAAATAACATAGAATCCCTTCTATTTCAAAATTAGTCTCACGCTAGGCTATTAACACGGGTAAGACAATAGCCTATTATTTGCGAGGCACATCAGAGCATACATTTAAATAACTTTTTCACTGGACTGATGTCCATGAGTCGAAGTGGAGAAGAGCATTTCATTATTTACATTTTTTTTTTTTTTTTTTTTTAAGTGTTGAATGAAAACAGAATTGTAAGCGCTGATTGAATTTACTGACAATGTCTTAAAAGGCCCTTAAATTAGATCCGTGAGTAATAGAGGGGGACAGGAGGACCTTCATGGTGAAATCAATCACTAAGATCAAATAACATGACATATGCTCCAACATCCTCTTCTAGAAATGATATCTTAAAAAAAAAAAAAAAAAAGTAAACAGTGAGCGTTGTTGGCTAGTGAGTTCCCGCTGGCTCACGGTGAGTATCCTACAGTCTAGCCTACACAGCTACTGCTACGGTTTACTGCACATGGTATCAGTGTGAAGTGACACATACAAGAACCCTCCCAATTATTTTGAAATTGGTAAGCTGGCAGTTTCTTTTTTTTGATTTCCCCAGTAAATAATTCATTATTAAATTAAATAGATTTTATGTAAGATGCCTTTCAGGACACGCAAGGACATCTGCCAAATAGAATGTATTGTAAATATATATCCCTTTTGTTTTCACACACCCTTCCTTCGGTTTGCTATGAATTCTATCTGATGGTGTAGACATGTTTAGGCAAGTGTTCGACTTTCCGGTACTCATTTTGGGTGCTGGTAAAGTTTGTATTTAAGTGTAAGAACTCCTTAATACTTTGGAGTTAATACTCAATAGGAGGTGCAGGAATTCAAGCAGAAGAACATTTGAGTTGCCGGTACTCAGTTCCAGTGAGCTCCTGCCCAAGTCAAGTACTGTGCTTAGGTAAAAAAACAAATAATACCCCATGTGGAACACCGACAAGTCATGATTTTTTGGAGCAGCCTGAGTGGGTAAGCCTTCGTCCCCGAGTTGGGGGTAAATCCCACTTAAATGCCAGTCAAGTCAGAGAGTAAACCAAATTCCAGTTTCCCTAATTGAAAAGCATGGAAGATAGTTGGAATTTCAGTCTACTTCCTGAATTGACTGGAATTTACCCCAGAAACAAGTTCACTTATTGACTCGTTGTTCTGGTGAGATATTGTAGAATGATGTCGCTTTTAGGTGCCGATTTTGGGTCACTATTCCATTTCTTCCCCTAACAGGCTAAGGGCAGGATTATCTGATCCTAGGTCTGTGCATACAGGCAACTTCTACACACACACACCAGAGGAGAGGAAAGCAGGACAATACAGATCGAGTGGTGTGGTTTCCGAATGGCATTTCAGGAATAGTAAAAACACATGATAATAAGTTGTTAAAACATCGGAGGAACTGGAAGGACAAAACAGACACGAAGGAAGGATTCACATAACAGCGACTGAGGATGCGGTGATGTATTCCAATAGTGGATCCTCATTGGAGGATTGGATGGGACACCAACCGAGAGCAGAACCAACCGGGGTGGTCCTGCCCTTCCCTGTTGACCGGTGAGTACTGAACAGAATGAAGGTCTCCAAAGTCTCCCGGAGCAGATGCAGGACCAGGTGAGAAATGTACCAGGTGAGAGAGTTTATAGCTGAGAGAGAGAGAGAGAGAGAGAGATCTAGATAGCAGGAGAGAATCAGTGGTTTTTGGAGTTCCAGTGATCATCAGTCTCAATAAAACACATGCACAGAGTGCCCTGCAGAACTGGGCTAGGCAGCTCGCACCCTACATGCGTGTTAGTCCATGTGGTCCTGTATTAGAGGGGTTTGCTCGCTGGATGAAGTGCTCACGCTGGCGTCCGGTATGACAGTCCTCTCACATTTTATGATCTGTCAGGAGAAAGAAACGGGATGGGAGAAGTCAGAGGCGAGGGTATAAGAGAACGGATGTTAGAAGCACAACACCGTCAACGTAGTGAGGATCAAGTCTGTTTTGGAGACGAACTAGGCAGCTGACAGTCATGTCATTGAGTTAATTTGTGCATCACAGGCGGCTGGTGGCACCTTCAATTTGGAAGAACAGGCTCATAGTAAGTAGCTGGAATGATAGACATGGTTTCCTTGCATTTGATACAATTATTATTATTATTAATTATTATTATTATTATTATTATTATTGAGCTGTCCTCCACTCACCAGCCTCCTGTGGTAGGCATAGAGTAAACTTCTTAATGATCTATCAAACTCGCGCACCAACACCTTTTCACTACAAAAGGCCCATAAACAATGTCTCGTACCAAAGACATTTTCAGATACTTTTCAGTTCGATTTACATTGGGTGTATTCATTCCACTGATTCTGTTGTAAACAGTTTCTTAAACTGAAACTGGAACAAAATGGAGGAACCTTCCCAAATATGTTCAATAGAAACTCTTGTCGAGTTGTTTACCTTTTAAGAACCAAACGGAAGCAAACTGTTTCCGTAATGAATACACCCGTTTGACTACAGAGCGTCCGTCGCCCGTAATCCACATTCTGTCAACCATCATTTAAACTCCCAAAACATTGATCCTAATTGTATAACAGCAGTCTTCAACCAGAGGGTCTGCTGCAAGAGAATGTTAACTATGGCCTGTCGGGAGTTCTGGCTCAAAACATGCTCAGATTGACTGGACACTTAACATGGGCAGACCACTGGGTCGTATGAAACATGGCACAAACGCAGTGGATGAGAAAAGTTGATTTTAAATGATAGTGGTGTTTGTACATTAAATATGGGTGAGCGTGATGCCTCGTGTGAGCCCTCAGTTTGTGTTCGTGTGTGACCTGTAGGGACAATAAAAGGTGCACATACAATGTACAGGAAAAGGGTGAGTGTGTATGTCGGCCTGAAACCTACCTGTGTCACTCATGATAAATGTGTCCATCTGTGCCGTTTACTGGGTCTTTAACCGTTGCCTAAAAGATAGCCAGACCTTTACTAATGAGCCAGTCAGAAGCAGTTACAGGAAATCATTGACCAACCTGATTGGCTGTCAGGTGGTTGATTTGACTGACAGACAGGAAGTGCAGTATTTAGTCACTCAGCCATTGGGTCATTTAATCACGGGCTGAATGTGTGTGTTCATGCAGTGTTTTAATTGTTGCAGTTTGTGTGTACGCAGATTCAAAACTGAGAAAGACAGATTTAAAAAGGTGGAGCATGCAGGGCTCATGCGATTGGTTAATGACCACCTCAGAAGGTCTTGACAAATCAATCGTGTCATTTGGATTGATTGACACCTGACCCAGTTAAGGGATGATCAGACTCCATATTCCTCTGATCAAATCAACTTCGTACAGTAACACAATCAGGCTGAAACTGACACGTTAATACGCATTCCACCCCCCCGATCAGGAAAACTCCAGTCCGGGAAGGCCAGCGTGTGCAGCCCTTTTGCGACAACCCAGCTTCCACACACACCTGGCTCAGCTAACACAACAGTACTCACCGTCTTCAATCTCCATCAACGTAACTTTACTAAAGATCGAAGACCATGAACACTAGTGTGCAAGCGCTTGGCTGGAGCAAAAGCCTGCACACGGGGGAGCAGCCCCCAAGGCCCAAAGTTGGCCTTCCCCTCCCTACGGATGGGTCCTTATAATCAAATCAAAGCCGATCAGAAGCGGTCAGGGTATATAATTATATTCATATTCCCATCACATTCTCCTGATTGACAGAGGCATCTTTTCTGGAGTGATTTTGGGAACAGTTTAATGTGTAAACCAACCCCGTGGTTCTCCATCACTGTAGACAGATCTTTTTTCAACGACACCTGCAAGAAAACCGTTCCATACATAACCACGTGACCTGGAATGCCTGTGTACATGCCATAACCACACACTGTACCGTCTGGGTAGTCTTTATGGTCCCTGGGGAAACATTACGTTCAAAAACTAAAATAACCTTAGATGGGCGTAGACCTGACTTTATACACCAAATGACCCCATACTTAATCCTGAAGTATCCTTTCAAGAATCTTGGCAATGAGGCCCTTAGTCTACTTCCCCAGAGTCAGATGAACTGGTGGAGACCATTTCTGTGTCTGTGTCCAAGTATGAAGTTTGATAAGGTACTTTCGTGAGCCAATGCTAACTGGCGTTAGCACAAGGACTGGACGTCTGAGGGCATCTGCTCGTACATACACCCATAGACGTCGTCATCGAGCTAATCTAGCATGCTAGCATATACCCATAGACTTCCAGTCGTCGCAACAACTCTAGTTAGCATTGGCTTGAGAGTTCCGTTCATGCATTGATCAAATTAACTGGCTAACGTATAGAGTCAGCCATGTAAAATACAACATGTGCCTTTGGATGAGTGTCTGTTAAGGAAATCTCGCCCGTGATTGGTCTAACGAGAGTGAGGCGGCGGGGGTGGCACTGTGTGTCTCCAAGTGGCACCACTGTACTGTATAAATCACAATCTATGGGGGAGACCTCACAGCACCCTTTCTGGCGGTTCGAAAGGGGGACGCCAGTGTGTTGGTTTGTTAGCCGAGGCTGTGGGAAGAGCCTGTTCTCTGGTGGGTAACAGAGGGCTGCTCAGGACTGTGCAAGAGTCACAGTACCTAGTACCCATGCAAAGTAAAGAATGACTCATGTCTCTCCCCTCTCACAACTACTTGCAGCACATTCCGTTTGTGAACACACAAACACTCTCGCTCTCCCATCCAACACGCCACGCAAAACGTTCCCATCCACACAGTCAGCGAGCGGTGACCATGTGCTGTAGAGGCCTTACCTTCCCACTGTAGTGTAGTAGTACAGCTCCCAGAACAGTGGCCAGGCCCAGGCCTAGGAAACAGTACTGCATGTACACCATCACCATTGGCAATAGCACCAGGTTGGTGTGGAACATTTTCACGATGGCACCGTCCATATAGCCATTCTACACGAGAGAGAGAGAGAGAGAGAGAGACATAGAGAAACACAAATCTGATGAGCGGACAGAGTTCTGAGGGTGTTAGAAAGGGCTAGACACATGTTAGGGCAGTGATGCTTAATCCTGGTCTTTGGTGAGTTGGTTAGTGGTATCAGGTTGGCAGTGAGATTACAAAAACAAAAAAGGTGCACCCCTTCGGGTCCCCAGGACCAGGATTAAGAAACACTGATCTAGGGGTATGGGTGAGAGATAGAGAGTGTGTTGGTTAGGTTAGGAGAGTGTTGGAGGGAGGGTAGAGGTATAGAGCAGGTTAGGGGATAAACGAACCCAGTAATAGTCTAATCACCACTCACCTCCTCAAACCAGATCATGGGCATCACAACCTCCGAGATCTTCCCTGTTTCCCTGCAACAGACAAAAGATTCACTCACAGAGATGCACAAAAACACATCCTAAATAAAGAACTGAAACTCCCAGATTGAATGGGATCCTTCAGCTTTTTGGCCTTTGGGGTTAAAGGTCAGGGATAAGGAGATGTCATCATGTGAAGAGTGCTGGGTTGGGGGGGGTCCTTACGTGATACCCGACACCTTCTTCATGTACAGGTTGAGCTGCAGACGGATAGACACATTCAGAGGCACACCAGTCTCCTGTAGAGAGAGATTATATATATATATATACACACAAATACACACAAACTGAGTGTCCAAAACATTAAGAACTTCCTAATATTGAGTTGCACCCCCTTTTTGCACTCCGAACAGCCTCAGAATCGTCAGGGCATGGACTCCAAGGTGTCAAAAGCGTTCCACAAGGATGCTGGCCCATGTTGACTCCAATGCTTCCCACAGTTGTATCAAGTTGTCTGGATGTCCTTTGGGTGGTGGACCATTCTTGATCCACACGGGGGGAAAAAAAAAAAAACTTTGCAGAGCTGCGGTTCTTGACACACTCAAACCGGTGCACCTGGCAACTCGAACCACACCTTGTTCAAAAGTACTGCAATCTTTTGTCTTGCCCATTCACCCTCTGAATAGCACAAACAATCCACGAAAAGAGGGAAAGGATAGAAAGAAAAAAAAGGATAAGGACAGAGGAGAGAGTGTCAATGCAAAAATACTTGCTTACAGTAAGCAAGTAAACAAATGCTCCGTTGAAGGAGAGGAAATGCACATTAATGAGAAAGCACTGCGCGTCCTCAATGGAAAAATATTTTGTGTTTGGACAAAGGCTCTGCCCTCTTATTTGGATAGACAGTCGTTAAGCTTAGGGAGAGAGCTAGAACCACACATCTAGTCTCATCTTTTACCAGGATCATTTCATTCCACTCCCTTGTTCCCAAACACAGTTTTGTGCCACAAACGAGTGCATCCCCTCATAACTTGACTGGCATAGCTTAAAGTCTGCATTTTGTCAAAACACGGGATTAAAGACACACGCCGAGTTAATTTAACACAAGGGGCATACACATGCGGAGACCACCACTATGAGCTCGGAGACCACCACTATGAGCTCGGAGACCACCACTATGAGCTCGGAGACCACCACTATGAGCTCGGAGACTGAGCATCAGTCCAACCTCACAAATCAACTGTTCTGAGTTCACTGGCTTATTCATTTTAAAAATGACAAAATGAAAAACATTAAAACGCCAACTGATCAAGACAAAAGTCCTGAACTCAAATATACAGCACCTTCAGAAAGTACTCAGACCTTGACTTGTTCTGTATTATGTTTCATGTGGACGCCAGGAAGAGTAGCTACTGCATTTGCAACAGCTAATTGGGATCATATATATATATAACAATAAGGCCTGAGGAGGTGTGGCACAGTGCCTGGATTACAGCCCTTAGTGGTATACAGTGTCTTCAGGAAGTATTTGTACCCCTTAACTTATTCCACATTTTGTTGTGTTACAACCTGAATTCAAATTGGATTAATTATACAGTACCAGTTAAGTTTTGACAACCCCATTACTGACTATACTTTACTACCCTAAAACTGAACCACTGTATCAGCAAAACATTTACATAATGTACTGACAAATCATATTAAAAAAATAATCACTCTAAAATGGTTAAATAAAATGGTTTACTACTTTACTATACTGACATTTTACCTGTTTGATTGCCTTGGAGGATAATAAATACTCTGTATTCGGCCATATATATAGGATCCCAATTAGCTGTTGCAAATGCAGTAGCTACTCTTCCTTATCTATCTATCTATCTATCTATCTATCTATCTATCTATCTATCTATCTATATCTATCTATCTATATCTATCTATCTATCTATCTATCTATCTATCTATATCTATCTATATCTATCTATATCTATCTATATCTATCTATCTATATCTATCTATCTATATCTATCTATCTATATCTATCTCTCTCTATATATACACACACATATACAGGTTGAGCTGCAGACGGATAGACATTCACATATATATTTTTTTAACCAAAAATACCTTTCGCTTGCTACATAACTTCTGAGTGACAGGAAGCACGAGTGCTAACCAGCCTACACCACTGCCCACTCACCCATCTAGAATTGCCACGTCAGCAAATGGCTGCTGTCTGCACCCACAAACAGCTCCGATTTGGTCACTTGCTGTTCAGACAGTCAGTATTCCAAACCTGATTTGAGCAAAAAGGCCTGCAGTTTGTGAAGGCGGCATCGTCCAGACACCTACCTCTGCCTACTTTCACAACTTAAGTCCTGAGTCGTTTAATACCACATCTGAAACACCAACACCATATGACTTAATTAAAAAATGTTTTAAAAAATGTTATATAGTAATATTTTCGATATTGATATGACTCAATCGTGTTTACTGTAGGTAGCGTAAGTTAGTTGTACCTGAACCAATACTCCAGTATTTGTCATCATATAGCTTGTTCTGCAGCTTATTTTTAATCCCCGTGAGACCCAACTTTGCAAAAAAACAAACCAAAACAAAAAAATCCTAATTTGCATCCTGTACAGGTCCTAAACTAAAAAAGTCTAACACTACAAAGTCCAGCTCACTAGGCCCACGTATCTCTTGGTAGTATGCGTTGTGTCAGTATGATTGTGGCATCTGCAGTCTCTGAAACATTGGAAAACTGTCCACGCATCTGACACCACACCGGTCACCTACACAAGCTCACGCCAGTACATGACTAGAAAAATGTGTTCCTTCTTCATGTTAAAAAGAGTGAAAAACTCCAGAAAAAAATACATTCCCGAGCCAGAGTTAGTTTCGTAAGTGTAGCAAAAAAACACTATAAAAAGGCTTAAAGGGTTGCCAAACAGACATTGGGTCAAGATCATAAGACGCGTTGGATTGTTTCCCTTCCAAATATGGACAACCAATTACTTACGTAACTTGTCACATTAAATGTCAGATATATCTATTTTTTGAAATAATTGTGGTTTATGAGACCATTCAATTTAATGGTAAGTAGTACAGTTCTCTTCAAATTAAGCCAGAAAGGCCAACCAAATATTACATTTTTTTTTTTTAGATATTCTCTCTACATAGAATAAAATAATAAGGATAAACTATTTTGTGTTCTATCAAAAAAAAGTTTAACATTTGGATTGGTCAAATTTATCAACTTGGCTATTTCAGATGAAATAAGCCTTCATTTAAAATGTATACACCATTAGACACTATTTTATATCACATGTATATGCTTTTGATCCATTTATGTGATTTTAATATCAATTTCACAGTTAAAATGTATTTTTTTTTTTTTACCATTGAAGCCCAATGGTAAATTTGAATCTATGCTTGGGTCTCACAGGGTTAAATAGTGAGGCAACGGGTCATCACTTACTTCCCTGACTGATCAAAACGTGTTTTCAGCATTCCCTTTGTCCCTCTGCAGCAGGCATATAGTGAGCAACACATTTGAAACTTAAAAAAAAAAAAAAGGCAAATCCATATAGAATCGTGAGAATCGCACTACATATCTCAGCAACTACACATCGTGATAATATCGTATCGTGAGGTCTCTGGCAAGTCCCAGCCCGAATATGACTGGATAACATGAGACTTTGGTCAATAAGAGCAATCTCTCCACCATTGTCACATTCAAATTTTACTGCCTGTAGCCATAAAACAGACTGCTAAACCAACATTATCGACTGAGTCCACTAACTAAGACATCAGTATATCTATAGGTTAGATTCATATGCAATGCTACATATGTGAACATTAACAGAAACCAATAGATGACTGAAAACAGACTGAAGGGAGGTCATTGATCTGTCATCTTAACCTGAGTTTAGATCGTGACACACCCTGACTAACATACAACCGCCCCACCCACCTACCCCCAAGCCATAATACAGTTATAGTTATAATATCAACTTGATCAGAAATACAGTGGAGACATTGTTAATGTTGTAAATGACTATTGTAGCTGGAAACTGATGATTTTTAATGGAATATCTACATAGGCGTGCAGAGGCCCAATATCAGCAACCATCACTTCTGTATTTCAATGGCACGTTGTGTTAGCTAATCCAAGTCTATCATTTTCAAAAAGGCTCATTTATCATTAGAAAATACTTTTCAGCTGTGCTAACATAATTGCAACTGTTGTGCTGATTAAAAGAAGCAATACAACTGGCCTTCTTTAGACTAGCTGAGTATCTGGAGCATCAGCATTTATGGGTTCGATTACAGGCTCAAAATGGCCAGAAACAACTTTTCTCTGAAACTCGTCAGTATTCTTGTTCTGAGAAATGAAGGTTATTCCATGCGAGAAATTAAAAACAGAAAACCTCTTACGTATGTAGTACACAATAATGTATCTCGTCTGAGCCGCTTGAATTGCAACTCCACTTTGTCTCTATACTGACATTTTACCTGTTTGATTGCCTTGGAGGATAATAAATACTCTGTATTCGGCCATATTCCTAGTCGCCTTGCCATGGTTAAATGCAGTGGTTCACGCTTTCAGTTTTGCGAATGCTGCCATCTATCCACTGTTTCTGGTTACTTCCTGATAAACGCAGTCACCGAATCAGCATATTCGTCCATGTTATTCTCAGAGGCTACCCGGAACATATCCCAGTCCGCGTGATCAAAACAATCTCGAAGCATGGTATCCGATTGGTCAGACCAGCGTTGAATAGACCTCAACTCAAACAGGAAGTACCCGTGCTTCTGCCTATAGGAAGGGAGGAGCAAAATGGAGCAGTGGTCAGATTTGCCAAAAGGAGGGCGGAGGCCTTCTATGCATCGTGGAAGTTAACGTAACAATGGTTGTGTTTTTCTAGCGCGAGTGCTAGTCGATAGAACTTCGGCAGCGGTTTCCTCAAATTTGCTTTGTTAAAATCCTCAGCGACATTAACTGCAGCCTCAGGATATATGGTTTCCAGATTTCATAAAGCCCAGTCAAATTACTTGAGGGAAGTCGTGGTGTTGGCTTGGGGGGGGGGGACATACACGGCTGTGACAAAAACCGAAGAGAATTCTCTCGGGAGATAATATGGTCGGCATTTGATTGTGAGGAATTCTAGGTCAGGTGAACAAAAAGGACTTTAGTTCCTGTATGTTGTTACAATTACATCTCAATTACCTCGTACCCCTGTACAGCGACTTGGTGCCCAGTTTATATAACCAAGTTATAGTCAGTCAGTGTGCGCTTATTCCTTGATTTCTAAAATATATTCTCTGCATTGTTCTGAAGGGCCCATAAGTAAACATTACACTTTTAGTCAACACCTGTTATTTATGAAGCATGTGACAAATAACATTTGATAAGCACAGTTCAGGCTGGCTAGTACTTCGATGAGAGTTGCGGCCCGGGGCTGTGGATGGGACCACCAGGTGTCAAGCTGCAATCCAACCCCAGATGGTCAGTCCCACATCGGGGAGCCTTCCTTTCGCCATATCCTCTCCCTCCTGGAACTATGCATTGCTCAACAGTCCACGTCTGATCCCACTGCCAATCGTTACAACAGCAGTTACAAACCATGTCTTCACTTAGTGAAGGACGCCACCTTGTATGGAAGTAAACTACCAAGAGATCTGGCCCTAATTGGCACAGTTGGTAGTGACTGGCTCAAACCCTGCTGTGGTTGTCCCCCCTTAAATTGCTACACACCAACAGACCGATCATATAAACAATTACTGGGCAAAGCTTATTGCCATGTCTGCAATGCTTTTATAATTGGCAGTGGTGTGATAGTAGAGTGACCTAAAACAAGTTTGCGATACTTGCTTAGTCAGCGGATCACCAAAAGCACCAGTCAGCCTTACCACCCCCCAGCCTTAATCTGTTTATAGGAGCAATCTCAACACCATCATAATACCCATTTCCTCGTACCGTAATACACAGAAAAGCTACAGCTCCAATTAGGCTATCGCTAAAAAAAGGTCAGACTGTGTCCTGTGCCAGACAGTTTACCATTATCATGCACACGTCTTAAATATTTAGCTGCTAATGTCTGTTCCAGACAACTTGACTTGAGACTTTTTATAGTTTCATCTTGGACCGGGAGGATTACTGCATGGCACATACATAACCCCCAGGCCTTAGAGGATTGTTAAGATTGCACCAAAAAAAACAGAGCTGCTATCTATAGGACATTTACTGCCACAGAAAAGCACTGTATACAATTAAGGACCCCCAGCAACCACGGTCACTAATGGCCTTCAGTCCTACAGAACAACTCATGCTGTGGCCAACGTTCTACAGCAAGGCATCACGAGTCGACTAGGTTGAAACGTTATTTTATTTTAAAAAATCTGTCGATGTGCTCTTAATTAAGCTCCTGTAAGTCACTCTGGATAAGAGTGACTGCTAAATGACAAATGTACTATGCAAATGAGAACACCATAATCCAACTTGGCACAGGAGCTGGACAAAAAAAGATCTGGATGATATCTGCTCACGTTGGCTGTCCCACAAGTGTATTTTGAAACCAAGCTCTCTGCGATCACAGTTGAAGATCACGTTTGCGTCAAACATCGAGTGGATATGAATGTTTTTCTACGAATGAGTTCAGAGGCAGGACTCATAGGAGTCACAAACACACACAAAAAAAAAAAATTTGTGAATATATATACGAGAATGACTGTCCAACACAAGTTTCTCACCCTCAGCCAGGGAAAATAAATGTTATCTAAATGAATTCTAAGAAAGTGCTCTGGCCAAGCCTCCTCTGTGTGTGCGTCAGGTGATTGCCTCAAGGACAGGCTGCATGGTGTGCGTTCGCTACGGCTATGAGATCAGATGTGTTTACATAATCAATTTAGATAAGGGGAAACAGCCTCACTTTTACTGTCAGAGATATAAGTTTATAACAATGTGAATGGGCCCAATTCGCACTAGTAAAAGCACACACACGTCTATAAAATGGGGAAGAACTTGGCACAGATGCTTCAGGCATTCAGACAGTGTTTTTAGCCCCCGTCAGATATATTGAGCGTCGTAAACCAATTCTTCATTCAATGACCTTTTTGACACTAAGTGGCACCAAGACCACCACGTTATTGAAACACTTGCGCCCCCCCGATACAGACCAGTGGGGCTAAAAACCAGCGTCGCAAATCTAACTGGAACTCAATATATCTGTCAGAGAAGTGACATTCATCTAAATAAAACCCACCGGGGTATAGTTCAGGGGTTAATCGATTGACTGCGAAACTGTAGAGACCACATTGGAGCCATCTTGTCTCTGGATGATCGCCTGTCAGAAACCCACTGGTCTTTGACCCTAATAGATCATAAAGGTGTGTGTGTGTGTGTGTGTTGCCGTCCACTAATCTGATATCTTCTTATCCAAGACCTATTAGAACAAAAGGGGACGAGCCCACAGTCAACGGGAAAAATTAATCTTACTAAACTCAGCAGAAAAAGAAAACGTCCTCAATGTCAACCTCGCTTATTTTCAGCAAACTTAATGTGGAAATATTTGTATGAACATGAATCAACAACTTGATTCTGAACAAGTTCCACAGACATGTGACTAACGGATATTAAATAATGTGTTCCTGAACAAAGAGGGGGAAGTGTCAAAATCAAAAGTTCGTCAGTATCAGTGCATCTCCTCCTCATGGACTGCACCAGATTTGCCAGTTCTTGCTGTGAGATGTTACCCCACTCTTCCACCAAGACATTCCTGTCTTGCAGGAAATCACCCACTGAACAAGCAGTATGGCTGGTGGCATTGTCATGCTGGAGGGTCATGTCAGGATGAGACTGCAGGAAGGGCACCACATGAGGGAGAAGGATGTCTTCCCTGTAATGCACAGCGTTGAGATTGCCTGCAATCACAAGCGCAGTCCGATGATGCTGTGACACACCGCCGCAGACCATGACGGACCCTGCAGCACGATCCCGCTCCAGAGCACAGGCCTCGGTGTAACACTCATCCCTGCGACGATAAACGTGAATCCGACTATCACCCATGGTGAGACAAAACCGCGACTCATCAGTGAAGAGCACTTTTTGCCAGTCTTGTCCAGCGACGGTGGGTTTGTGCCCATAGGTGACATTGTTGCCAGGAATGTCTAGTGAGGACCTGCCTTACAACAGCCCTCAGTCCAGCCTCTCAGCCTATTGCGGACAGTCTGAGCACTGTTGGAGGTATTGTGCGTTCCTGGTGTAACTCGGGCAGTTGTTGCCATCCTGTACCTGTCCCGCAGGTGTGATGTTCGGATGTACCGATCCTGTGCAGGTGTTGTTACACTTGGTGTGCCACTGCAAGGACGATCAGTAGTCCGTCCCGTCTCTCTGTAGCGCTGTCTTAGGCGTCTCACAGTACAGACATTGCAATTTATTGCCCAGGCCACATCCGCAGTCCTCATGCCTCCTTGCAGCATGCCTAAGGCACATTCACACAGATGAGCAGGGACCCTGGGCATCTTTCTTTTGGTGTTTTTCCCCAGAGTCAGTAGAAAGGCCTCTTTAGTGTCCTAAGTTCATAACAGACCTTCATTGCCTACCATCTGTAAGCTGTTAGTGTCTTTACGACCATTCCACAGGTGCATGTTCATTAATTGTTTATGGTTCATTGAACAAGCCTGGGAAACAGTGTTCAAACCCTTTACAATGAAGAGCTGTGAAATTATTTGGATTATCTTGCAAAGACAGGGTCCTGAAAAAGGGACAGTTTTCTAAGTGTTCCAATTCAGGACAGCGTGTATGTGTTACTCACAGGGTGGATGTCTATGAAAAGTCCGTGTTCGTCCTCAGTGGGCTGAAGTCCCTGTACGTAGTCCAGCAGCACAGGGTCAGCATTGTAGAAGTGGGGTTGGGAAATGAACACTGGGGCGTCTAGAACACAATATTAATACAACGTCACCTTGACTTGTACAATCATACATTTCCTTTTTAACGAGCACACTACCGTTCAAAAGTTTGGGGTCACTTGAGGGGAAAAAAAACAAGAATTTCTATGAAAACATACATGAAATGAATAGGAAATAGTCAAGATGTTAACAAGGTTATGAAATATTCATTTTTACATTTAAAATTGTGAACTTCAAATTCTGCTTTCGTCAAAGAATCCATCATTTGCAGCAATTACAGCCTTGCAGACCTTTGGCATTCTAGTTGTCAATTTGTTAAGGTAATCTGAAGAGATATTACCCCACAAGCACCTCCCACAAGTTGGATGGGCATTTATGTACCACACGCTCAAGCTGTTCCCACAACAGCTCAATAGGGTTGAGATCTGGTGACAGTGCTGGCCACTCCATTATAGACAGAATATCAGCCAACTGCTTCTTCCCTAAATAGTTATTCCAAAGTTTGGACCTGTGCTTTGGCTCATTCTCCTTGTCTAGGAAGAAATTGGCTCCAATTAAGCACCGTCCACAGGGGATGGTATGGAGTGATAGCCTTCCTTCTTAAAGTTCACTTTTACCCTGTACAAATCTCACTTTACCACCACCAACGCACCCCCAGACCACCACATTGCCTCCACCATGCTTGACAGATGTCACTCATCCAGCATCTTTATTTTTTTCTGCGTTTCGCAAATGTTGTTCTTCGTGAGCCAAACACCTCAAACTTAGATTTGTCCGTCCATAACGCCCCCCTCTAAAATTCCTCTGTTCAGTGTGTGTTCTTTTGCCCATCTTAATCTTTTCTTTTTTATTGGCCAGAATGAGATATGGCCAGCATCCAGGAGACACCGCTTCACTGTTATTAGTTAATGAAGCTGCCAGTTGAGGACTTGTGAGGCGTCCGTTTCTCAAACTAGACACTATAATGTGGACAATAGGTTGAATCATAACTTAGTTTGAAATCAGGGACGGGCAACTGGTGGCCCAACTTTCGTAGGCATGTGGATAAATTCTGAGAGTTAGAATAGTAGAATTTTGAAATTTGGACGTGCAACAGCAGTTTCTCTTGTTATGTCAGTCAATCAATAATCCCATGTCAGCAAGAAAAAAAATCTGGCTAGACTAATATACAAATCTATCCTAGCTTTTATTAATCATGGTTGAATAGCAGCCTGTCGGGCCCCCGTTGATTTAGTTAATCACGCAATCAGATATCACATTGAAAACCGCAAGCATTTCTCATCACCAGATGGCAAAATGTGTAGAATTGCATACAAATTTGTTACAGGCTTTGGTTTTTCCATTTATAATTTTGAGGTTGGACGCTAGCGGGCCGATGGGTGTCACCTCATTAGTCAGAATGTGTTATACTTCTGCTGGTTTGTCATCTTGTTAGTGGAAAGTGTTTCATCAGTGTTGGCCCAGGTGATATTTAAGAGTGGCTGGCCCAGTACTCCAGGTGTCTTGAGAGATGTGGAGGGTTAACACCTTTAGTCAAGCTACAATTCGGCGCCAAGTGCTCATGTGATCTTGAGATGTGATGTTCTATGGGGCGCTATTGGGAACATAAGTGTGTAATGACTCGTGTTGTCATCTCATGCCCAAGTGTTTCTACAATGTGTTTATACAGCGGCATGGTTCCTCGGTGTGTGTGTGCGCCATACTTCCTCCTCCTGTCTGTTTACCAGACGAGGCATGTCGGTTATGACTAACAGGGTAAACGGCAGCGAAATGTGTGCTCAGAAACATCTACTCACTTAGAAATAATTACTCCAGTCATCATTCAGTTCCTATTGGGCAAAAACAAAAAACTACAAATCGCATGTTTGTAGAGTGACAAGCTTGATGTTGTCGTCGAGTCCTAGGAATATGGGACCAAATACTTAGTGTATTAAAATAGTCAAATGCTATCAGAGAATTTGTCCAAATACTTATTACTTCCTCAAATGGGACTTGATACATAGTGCATTCATCTCTAAACAGTAAAACGTATGTATGAAAATACCCTCAAACAATAATTAGGTGACATTCTGTCTGTACTGTCACCTGATATGAATCATTTGATCTCAAATTCAAAATGCTGGAGCCAAACTACAAGTTTAAGCTCCACTGTCCAAATAAATACGTAGGGGAGTACTCACTGGATCGACAGCTGCTGACGTTGAGGAGGCCAGATTGTCTGCAGGGACAGAAGCCCTCATTGGGAGCGTAGTCTGAGCCATTAGCAAACATAGTCTTAGGAGCCACAAAGCGATAGAGGGGAATCCCTTTCATTATCCCCTCACGCTGATACACCAGCTCCAAAGACCTATAGAGTGTGTGAGGGAAAGGGGGATACCTAGTCACAACACATTCAACTGAAATGTGTCTTCCACATTTAACCCAACCCTTCTGAATCAGAGGTGCGGGAGGGCTGCCATAATCCACATCTTCGGCTCCCGGGGAACAGTGAGTCAACTGCCTGACTCGGGGCAGAACGACAGATTTTTACCTTGTCAGCTCGGGGATTCGATCCAGCAACCTTTCGGTTACTGGTCCAACTCTCTAACCACTAGGCTACGTGAGTGTTGGAAAGTGTGTGTACCTGCAGGCGTCAGGACTGTAGAACGGCAGTGTGGACTCTTTGGTCATGAAGGGCGGCCACATTTGTCCTGCTGTACCGTTGATCATGTTACACTGGGGCGTCTTCCAATATATCAACTAGAGAGACAGAAGGTTAACATCCGTTACACATTGAGCTCTCTTTCTAGAGCAAGAAAGAATGGATGTCACCCACACACCTCTGATTCAGAGAGGTTGGGTTGAATGCAGAGGATCCATTTCAGTTGTACAACAGACTAGGTATCCCCCTTTCCCCATTGTAAAAGGACCCCATGAAAACAAAGGGCCCAGATTTGTTTTCACTCATCTGTGCTTCTAACTGCCCCTCTCAAACCAATATGTAAAGTTGAAAGGTCATGGCTGTGTGATCCCTAAACGCCAGACAGCTCACCTTGGTCAAGCCGTTCCATGAGTTCACTTTGTGAATCAGCCGGATGTCATCCTTCCCAGTGTGGACGGTGAACATACCAGTGTTGGAGTTGTTGAACTGATGGGAGAAAATAGAAGGATTGATATTTAACCAGTCACCAGTCAAAAAAAACAAACTAGAAAGCCAACTTAAACAGGCTGTAGATAAGGGGTACTTTAATATTATTTGAGAAGGTTGGGTCACAAACACACACTTCCTATGTGGCACAAGTCCGGATGGATAGTCATTTACCAGCGTAGTAACAGTGGCAAACGACTGCCCCCTCATTGAAGCTCCCAACTGTTGCAATGGTCTAAAGCACTGCATCTCAGTGCTAGAGGTATCACTATAGACACCCTGGTTCGATTCCAGGCTGTATCACAACCGGCCGTGATTGGGAGTCCCATAGGTCAGCGCACAATTGGCCCAGCTCGTTCGTCAATATAAATAAGAATTTGTTCTTAACCGACTTGCCTAGTTAAATAAAAAGGTTAAAATATTTTTTTTTTATGTAAAAAAGCCAAAGTTTAAGGCTGACCTCAGTACTGCAGACATGGTTAACAGAAAACAGGATCCCCCATTAGAGTGAATGGAAAAAATGCCAATCTTCATGTCCAATCTAAATAAAAATGTTTTTGAAGACAATCATGGTACCAATAATTGCTTCTAATACACCAGATAAGGTTCTTGAACAGATTCTTTTTTATATACATTAAGACCCCCCCCCCCCCACAGAAGAAGTTAAAGGATTACTTTGATGCCAATTGAAGCCTTGAACTTGAGTTACTCAACGGAGGGGGCAGCACTGAGCTAGCCTGCAAAGTCACTTCCAGGAGTAACTCAATACTGCACATATTAGGTCTCCATGAAAGCAGCATCTTAACAGAGCATTGAAGCCAAATAAAGTCGGTTAAATCTTTACGTAGGAATGAGAGGTGTGATGGCTTTGTCCATTCATACATAGTCATTGCTCACTACCCATGCGACCCCAAACTGTTCAAACCGTCCCCTGGGGATGGAGTGTGGGTGTGGTCATGTTGTGTCCATCTACGTTCCAACACTAAACTACCAACTGGGGGATTAGGCCACTAGGCACATTATTTGGCTTGGATAACGACAAGATTTAGATAGACTGGACATTTGACATGGTATTAACAGTGCTTTAAGGTCTGCCTGTGAATGAACACACTCTGGGAAACTGCCCTCGCGAGCCTGACTGAGGCCTTGATTAAATTAGATCAAGCATTAAAGGGATACCGGGAGATCCTAGCAATTGTTTTGCTACTTACTCAGAGTAGAGATGAACTTGTGAATCGCATTTTTATGTCTCCGTGTGCAGTGTGAAGTGTGAAGGAAGAACGAGGTAGTTTCGCAAGCCAATGCCAACTAACGTTAGCACAATGGCGAAGTCCAAAGGTACACTAGCATATGCTACTGTACCCGTAGACCCATATGCTACTGTACCCGTAGACTTCCGGTCATTGTGCGCGCATCTCCTCCACCCGCTCACTCACCTCAGAGAAGAGGCCAAACTTGCCAGTGGAGGGCAGCATCCCAGGGAACCACTTATTGAGGAAGTCCACCAGCTTGCTGTCGTAGCCCCACATCAGCTCCCCTACAGACTTGCTTAGGAAGGGTCCCTCCTTAAAGCTCTTAAAGGTGGCACTGAGCAACAGACGCACTGCGTGTGGCATGTTTTCCATCATCACCGCCGCACCCTGGAAGACAAAGGGGAGAGGGAACAGAGGATGGGAGAAACGGGATGAAGTGGGGGAGAGATGAGGGGGGCAAGGAGATAGGAGTCCAGTTCATAGTGTGTGTGTGTGTGTGTGTGTGTGTAGCAGTGCCGTCTTACCAACACCAGCATGTTAGGGATGGTGACCACATCCGACTCGTTGCCCACTGACATGCTGGGCTCAAAGAAGTAGCTCCTGTATTCAAGATACGACACTGTATGGTTGGGATGGAACGTGATGTTCTGCTTCTGAAGACGCTTCCTGAAAACGCACAACCTCAGGTCAACCTCCCAACTGACAGATGCAAATGGAGACACTTTACAACAGAGGGTTGATAGACTTAGTTAAGACGACTGGAGATCTGATTGAAAAGCTGATAGAGAAAAGATGCAGAGAAAGGGGATTGAGAGTTAACTTGCAGGGATAGGGCATGTCAGTTTAGGTTATTTTATTAAATCACAAAGGGCATTCCACTGACACTGGCTTTCTACAATCGCTTACCGAGATGAACAGGGTAGAAATTCTCAGAGTTACTCAAGGATAAAGAGAAAGGGAGGTAAGGTAATGAGAGAAGGAAGATCAGTTTGAGAACAGAGTAGGGCTGCACGATATGGGCAGAAAAACATAATGGTGATTTATTTTTAACTAAATATTGCGATGCAGATTTCTTTATAAGTAAAACGCAGCATCGTTCTTGTTTGGAACAACCTGACTGCATTTGACCTAACAGAAGAGCATGCAAACTTAGTGACTCTAACAGCGAGAAGGAACTGCGCTGCTTGAGTAATGGGGCAGGGTGTGACGTGTGCGGAAAGCAGCCGCAAGAGCAGGGGGGGAAAAAAACGATCAAAAAGTTGGTTACATGTGGCTGATGAGCATTTCCAAATAATGCATGCAGTGTAGATCTCATCCAATATGAATATTGCATGTCAATATTGCAATGTTGATGCAAATTCAATTAATTGTGCAGCCCTAGAACAGAGACTGGATAGATCAATTGGATACGTTACAGGGTGAGACAGGCCAGATCCATAAGGAAAGGGGGTTCAATTTGTGGCGTTTCTCCCATTCTTCTCTGCGGATCCTCTCAAGCTCTGCCAGGTTGGATAGGGAGCATCGCTGCACAGTTATTTTCAGGTGATCTCCTGAGATGTTAGATCGGGTTCAAGTCCTGGCTCTGGCTGGGCCACTCAAAGACATTCAGAGACTTATCCCGAAGCCACTCCTGCGTTGTCTCGGCTGTGTGCTTAGGGTCGTTGTCTGTTGGAAGGTGAACTGTCGCTCCAGTCCGAGGTCCTGAGCAGATTTCATCAAGGATCTGCCTGTACTTTTCCGTTCATCTTTCCTCAAACCTGACTAGTGTCCCAGTTCCTGCCCCTGAAAAACATCACCACAGGATGCTACCACAGTCACCATAGGGATGGTGCCATGTTTCCTCCAGACTTGACACTTTGCATTCAGGCCAAATTAATTTCTCAGTTTGGCCGGGCAGCCAGCTCTGGGAACAGTCTAGGTTGTCCAATTGCACTGTATATTGCAGAGGATTTTGGTGGATCAGAGCAGAAAACTAGTTTGGGAAGAACTGATGGCACAGAATATTGCAGGACGCAGTCATTAGGGCAACCCCCCCCTCCTCGAGCATCTCATTGGTTCCTGCATGAACGTCCCCCTGAGCACACTATCTTCATGTTTGTGTGGCACTTGATTTCCACTGATTGTCAATGCAATTAAAATGTGGGTCAAAAAATGAGTTATTCGGGGTTGAAGGACAGTCTACCAGTGTCGCCCCAGTTTCTAGCCTGCTGTGTACTGGAATCCTACTCGCGAGTACAGTGTCTTACGCTCACGTGTGCCCTCGCCATCGTTAACAGAACTGCGGGAAAATGGCATCTGACAGGTGGGGGCGAAGTACACCATCTAACAGTGTCCTAGCTATTGTTAGCTAGCTACTCGTCACACCTGCTGTGTACCAGAGCCCTGTCCTCCGCTCCCACTTGCCGAACACCTGCCTCGCCATCATTAACAGACCTGTGAGAAACCAGTTCCCGCCTCTTCTGTGGGGTTTACCAACGTTATGGTGCATTACCGCCACCTACTGTAGGGCTCCCCACCTCCCAAATGTGTACCGGGGTTCGAGCTTTAAAAAAAAATTGACCAATAGAAATAAAAGCGAGAAGGTTCCTGCAGATGCAATTGTATCCTTCTCCAAACGTACAGCAGTTCAGTCAACACACCATCATAGAATCTCATGAAAGACAAATTACCACAAGATTTTCTAAAGTAAATTGTGTCCATTACATGTTGTTATTCCAATTTATGGCTAATGTTAGCTAGGCTAGGGGTTAAGGTTAAGTTTTGGAGTGTTAAATTGTTACATGCTAGCTAAGGGTTAAGGCTAGGTAACATGTTAGTTACGGGTTAGCGCAGCATTCCCCAAACTTTGGGTCAAACGAATTGAAAACGGGCAAACAAAAAGGCACTCGCAAATCTGAGCTCTTTGTTGCAGGTGCATGGTAACAGCTGAATAAGATGAGAAATAAAAAGATATCCGCACACCACTTCCTGCTAGTACCACTGCTCTTTATTACGCTTTACATAGTCGGTCAGGTATGAAAGCCTACCTGTATACGTAGGGTCCTCTCTGCTCCACCATGGGGTTCTCTCCCGCCAGGAATTCAGTGGGGTTGAGGATGTTGAAGAAGTAGACAGACATGAAGAACGGGACAGGGATGTCCTTCCAAATGGTATAGGACACCTCATTCTCAGGGTCTATTACTAAGTTCTGAGAGAACAATGATGAAAGGCATATTATTATACAGTGGGGCAAAAAAGTATTTAGTCAGCCACCAATTGTGCAAGTTCTCCCACTTAAAAAGATGAGAGGCCTGTAATTTTCATCATAGGTACACTTCAACTATGAAGGATTTTTTATGAATTTATTTGCAAATTATGGTGGAAAATAAGTATTTGGTCACCTACAAACAAGCAAGATTTCTGAAATCATTTGTAGAATCGAAATTGGCCGGAAGAAGCCCAAACGGATATAATATTTGACTAAAACTATTTCAAACCTTACATTTGTTTGCATATTCCTCCATACACATATATAATCTTCCCAGATCCTTGATTTCCTTTGTCTGTGCTTATGGACTGCCCTCTTCAATTCAAACCACAGGTTTCTAATGGGGTTCAGAGTTCAGTGACTGATGGCCATGGCAAAATGTTGATCTGTGAGGTCAGATAACCATTTATTTGTGGGTTTTGTTGGTGTGTGCCTGGGGCTGTAGTCTTGCTAGAAGATCCAATTGCAATCAAGTTTCAGCCTCCTGGCAGAGGCTACTGGGTTTTTGGCAAAAATGTCCTGGTACTGGGTAAAGGTAATGATGCCGTTGACCTTAACAAGGGCGCCAAGACCTGTCATGACTCCTGGGAGGATCCAAAGGATCGGGTTACAGTGCATCAGCTCTACAGAACTCTCCCGCAGAGGGAGGGGGATTGATGTGTGTGTGTTTGTGGGGTTCACACCTCAAGGCCCATCAGAAATTGTAAGGCAGCAGGCGATTCCTTTCTGCTCTAGTTGGAGAGATTGGAAAGTGTGTGCCTTATGAATGGGTTTACAGCCCAGAACTACAACATTAAACAATGGACATGAGGACAGAAAGAGATAGCTCTATCATCCTCCAAATGCTGGTAATAAGAGGCGGAATGTGGAAAATTAATGTCTATTTTGTGATGCCATTAAAAGTTATATGAAGACGTTATGACAAACACTAACTTAAGTTTGTCTGTATCATCATGTTTACATTGTGAAGAAAATATCCAGATGAAAGAGAACGTTTGTGACAATAAGAATGATTTTAGTTATCTAAACGAGATCGTAAATTGTGATGCCTTGCCTCGTAACTAGCTACGCCCCAGGGAACCCAGAGAGCGTGTCAGCAAGACGGAAACGTCCCTTTCTAACCGAGGGTATAACGCATTTCAGTTAAGAATTAACAGACTAGGATGACCACGCGCTGCAGCAGGGGTCTACGATTAGTCACGACCCCAAAACGAGGTTGAAGACAAAAGGAACCTCTTAACAAGCAATGTACTTTTATCTAAGTAAAATTTAAGCTCGACCATCCGGTTATTCTCTTAAAATCGGTTGCCTACACAGTTTACACCCGAGAACAAGGCCTCACTAAGCGGAACTCAGCCCGCGAAGGCCTCGGCCCAACAAAAACCTTCACCACGTAAATACATACATTATACTTCTTAACCATAAGAGCGGCAGTTCAGGGCAAGGTATTAGAGATACACTAAGCATAGTTCAAAATGTATCCAAGTGTTGCTTCTCTTTAAAATCGCCATCTTGTGTAGCACGTGTCAATCCACTAGGGACTGTTGTCGTCATATTAAGTTTCTAATCAATACCGAGTGTGTGTATGTTATAATTTAGCTTGTTAGTAAATAAATAATCAAATCAATGAGTGGTACAGAATGATCAGTGAGACTCGGGTTTGTGCAGATTATGCGAGGCCGATGTGAGGAAATTATTAATTATTGACTGTTATGATAGTTAATTTGGGAAACGGTAACTTAATAAACAAACTTTTCACACGGTGCCCCAGATTCCTAAGGAGTTAATTGTTACATGATAATTTAATTACACAATTTAAGTGGAGTAGATAATTATTCAATGATAGCAGCCATCACATGAATGGAAGTCACGTCACCAGTGAAAGCAAAATAGCCCCATATCAGATCCTCCACCATATTTTACAGTAGAGATGAGGGTTATTTTCCGCTTATGCATCAATATTTCCAAAGCAAACCCACCACTGGTCTGTGTGGCCAAAGACATCTATTTTTCCATGTCATCTGACAGTATCGCTGGTTCAAATATGCACGTTCACAGCAATCATTTAAGGAGGTCACAATTTCTATATTCTAGTTTTAACAACCAGGAACTTAACTGAAGATCATGCATTACATGGCATAAAACTGTAAATGATCGAGGAGGAACTAGCTTAACATTTAAAGGAAGTTGTGGGGCAAAAACAATACATAAAGAACAGATCAAATAAAAAAATAATTTATTGCCGTTATTTTACCAGGTAAGTTGACTGGGAACACGTTCTCATTTACAGTAATGACCTGGGGAATAGTTACAGGGGAGAGGAGATGAATGAGCCAAATGTAAGCTTGGGATGATTAGGTGACCGTGATGGTATGAGCTTGGGAATTTAGCCAGGACACCAGGGTTAACACCCCTACTCTTACAATAAGTGCCATGGGATCTTAAATGACCTCAGAGTGGGGACACCCGTTTAACGTCCCATCCGAAAGACGGTACCCTACACACGGCAGTATCCTGGGGCATTGGGATATTTTTTTTTTAGACCAGGGGAAAGAGTGCCGCCTGCTAGCCCTCCAACACCACTTCTGCTAGCCCTCCAACACCACTTCCAGCAACATCTGGTCTCCCATCCCATTTTTTCTACTGTGTTATTGACTTGCTAAATTGTTTACTCCATGTGTAACTCTGTGTTGTCTGTTCACACTGCTATGCTTTATCTTGGCCAGGTCGCAGTTGCAAATGAGAACTTGTTCTCAACTAGCCTACCTGGTTAAATAAAGGTGAAATAAAAAAAATAAAAAAATCCAGGGACCGACCCTGCTTAGCTTCAGAAGCAAGCCAGCAGTGGGATGCAGGGTGGTATAATAAAAAGTAGAGATTACTACACTGTACACTGAACCTTTAAGCTACCCATTCGCTGATTTCATTCTTTTGTGAGTAGACTTTTTGGACAAAATGGGAGGTTCATGAAATTGGTTTCCATGGCCGTGCAGCCGCACACAATCTTAAGATGACCATGAGCAATGCCAAGCGTCAACTGCAGTTGTGTAAAGACACCGCCATTGGACTCCTGAGAAGTGGAAACGTGTTCCTTGGAGTGATGAATCATCTTCACCATCTGGCAGTCCGACGGACGAGTCTGGGTTTTGAGGATGCCAGGAGAACGATGCCACTGCCAACTGTAAAGTTTAGTGAAGGAGGAATGGTCTGGGGACGTTTTTCAAGGGTCGGGCTAGGCCACTTAGTTCCAGTAAAGGAAATCTTAACGCTACCACACACACAATTACATTCTTATGATTCTGTGCACAAAGCGAAGTCCATAAAGAAATTGTTTGTTGAGATCGGTGTGGAAGACCTTGACTGGCCTGTACAGAGCCCTGCCCTCAACACCATCAATTATCCTTTGGAATAAATTGGAACGCAGACTGCGAGCCAGGCCTAATCGGCCAACATCAGTGCGACCTCACTAATGCTTGTGGCTGAATGAAAGTTTTCACAGCAATGATCCAACATCGAGTGGAAAGCCTTCCCAGAAGAACAGAGGCTGTTATAGCAGCAAAGGGGAGTCCAATTTATATTAATACCCATGATATTGGAATGGTGTTTGACGAGCAGGCATCCACATACTTTTGGTCATGTAATGTCCAGAAATGAAATCAAAGTATTATATATTTCAGAGAATGGGGGGGGGTGTCAAATAAAATCACCGCCAGTTGGGAAACCCTGCTAGAGGTCTACAGTCATCGACACCAACCGAAGTCTAGCACGTGTTTAGTCTACACAGTGGTGTAAAAAGTAGCCAATTGTCATACAAAAAAAGTAGCCAATTGTCATACAGATAAGTGAGTTACTTCAGTAAAATTTTGATTTTATATTTACTTAAATCTCAAAAGTAAAAAATAGTTGCTCAAATACACTTAAGAATAAATCATTTCAAATTCCTTATATTTAGCAAAACAGGAAAGAACGATTATTATTTTTGTTTTTGTTTTTAATCACACCCACAGAAGTATCGACCGCAACCAGTGGAGTACGTTCTGGCTTGTAGAGAACTAGGAAATGTTCCCAACAAATGTATGGCATTCATCTCAGACTATTGCCATGTGGTAGGTATTAAGCATAGTTAAGCCCTACAGTAAAATGCCTCGCTTGTTTGCGCTTTCCCAATAATGCAGTAATCAATATCAATATAAATCAAATAAGTAGAAAAAGAACGAGAAATACGAGTAATAAGTCAAGTTCATTCTTCGCTATACGTTAGTCGTGACTGACCAGGAGAAAACGAAGCCTTTTCCATTAGATGTAGGCCTACAACATAAGTATAAAACTATAGGAAAAAGCTACATTCCATAGCTTTAATCTCAATAACTTACCTTTACTATTTGGTCGTCAATGATGATTGGTCCAACGAATAAAATAACTAACCCAAACACTGCAGTCAGAGTACCTGCGACAAAAAGTCCGATTGCTAACTTAGATTTATTCATTGCTATGGACACAGTTTAACTGTTCACCGAGAAAACTGTAGGCCTACTGAAATGTATAGATAAAAACAACGCATGTACGCTATCTGCAATGTCAAGTTCACTGGCTTTTGTTCGGAGAGCTGCCTGGTTCGTTGCAGAGGCAAGACAAGGCAAGAAGATGACTGACTGACTGTCAACCGACTCACAACACCGCAAGTGTTGAAGGACCTTGCCACTCTTCAGAAGATGATCTTAAAGTCCCCCCAAAAAAACAGATACATGAATAAGGCTTGTCTTGAAGTCGAGTGTAAGCGATCAGCAGCGGAACCGCAGTGTTTATATTGTACAAGCCACGCCTTCCTTCACGCTGAGGCTGGTGGGGGCTGTAGTTTATTCTGCCTTAACAGAGACGCATTTAATTTATGACATGACGTTTCGTGCAAAATCTAAGAAAATATGAAATACACATTATTAATGTATATCAATATTGTATGAATAGCGTTTCCTCACATTTTAAGAACTGATCATACACTAACATTTGAAAAGTAAACACATTTTTATAAATGAGGCCCCAGGTGGGAAAAGGAAGATGAAGCACAACATGTTGATCAGTCACCTTTGGTTTGCAGTTGTGAATTATGAGGCAGACAGACAAACAACAGACAGAAAATAATAATGCCATGTGTAAAATTGTGGTGAAACGCTCTGGACCGAAAGAGCCCCGTGGAAGGCAGCAAATCTGTACACTCAAGGCTGATTTACTGACATACACATTACAGTTTCAGATTAGTTTTTGAAACCTCCAGCCCTTCAAAGAAATAGTCAAATGGAAGCCTTTAGTTTAGACAGAAAACACCACGTATTTGTTAACCATTTATTTATTAGAAGATTGCAGTACATTAGGCTTAGCATTAAGCTCTGCTACTCCAGGGTAACTCACTGCCAGAGCATACATCATGCAAGATAATAATAATTACAGGCAGTGAACAAGATATGCTATACCAATCCCCCTGACCGAAACAAAAGCCGAGGCCAAACAGGTGGAGGCTGGTGTGCGTGGTGGGAAAGCAGAAAACAGACATGCATGGCATACAGCGCATGTCAAATCAGAATTTGAATGACTTTTTATTCGTCAAATACACAGTGTACAGCAGGTATAAAAGGTGCAGTGAAATGCTTATGTGGTAGCTCCCTCAACAATGCAGTACATTAATCAATATCAATAAATGGTCACATAGTCTACACAGTTTAGTAGAATGTTGTAGTGGGCGTTGTAGCTCTTAACAGTGCAGTAAAATGTCAAACAGTACACAATCATTTAAAATTTTAAATAAATCAAGAAATGGCACAGCATATCCAATCAAATAGCACTGTAACAATTATCCAAATGCAATTAACACAATATATACTAAGAGTGATATGTACAGCAGTATATATATTAGAATCTAGTATAGAAATAAGTTAAGAATCTTGTACTGTGACAAACTCATATCCTCTTGGTCACAGACAACCGGTAATGTCCTGCTTACAGTGCAGCCACACCATCAGATTTGTGAGTGTGAAAGAAATATGGCCACAGACTTATTGGCCCAGAATGCATTTCTGCACATCACACAAACTGCACAGAATCAAGAACATAATTATCCAATTATCACCACGAAAGTATCATTAGCTTAAAACTAGCAGTGCTAAAGGACACTTGATGTTGAGCAAGGGATGCATTTGTACACATTTAAAACGGCTTATATAGAATTTGATGTTTTATAAGAAAAGTTACTTTTAAAGTACTATATTTCATTGTTGTTTCTAACAATATGCACTTTTTAAAACACATTTAAATGTAATACTCAAATGCTGTTTTATGTGTATAAAACGGCGTGTGTATAAAATGTTTTTGAGCTGTTTTAAAGGAAATGAAACAAAACTTTTCCAAAAGAAAGAAGAGCAGGAGGAAGCGAGTTTGGTAAGGCACAGTTTATTATAGGCGTGGCTTTCAGCTAGCGCTTTTCGGTCTCCCATAAGAGGGAAAACTATTAAACTATTAAGTTGTGCTCTAGCAGGAGGAGGCGAGTTTGATAAATACTCACCCCGTTCCTGTACAAAGGACTGAAGACAGCTTTATAATAAAGTTGCTTCTAACATGTTTTCATTTCTTAAATGT
This sequence comes from Oncorhynchus keta, assembly GCF_023373465.1. NCBI lineage: Eukaryota > Metazoa > Chordata > Actinopteri > Salmoniformes > Salmonidae > Oncorhynchus > Oncorhynchus keta. Next base: position 33,914,597 of record NC_068426.1, on the reverse strand, counting down.
TTGACCCTGGTTAAATCATTTGTACACATTTCAAATGCCTTTTACATATTTTATGTTTTACAAGAAAAAGTACTTTTATTCATGATTGTTTCTATTGTTTTTAACGACATGTACTTTTAAACTAATTTCAATGTAATATTCAAATGCTGTTTTATGCTTTTATGCCATTTTTATGTGCATAAAATGATCTACAAAAATATAATCGGGCTATTTTTAAAGAAAATTCAACAAGAAAACACAATAAAAAATGGCATGTTATATCAGGAATAGCGTGTTGACAAGCCGTAGGCAGTGACTTTGATAGCCATGGGATGGTATGGACGAAAGGATGCCTCAACACCAGGCAAAGGGTCTCCCGCAACATGTAAGGTACCGGTGGCCACGGCCTGACAGTGCTACGGTGCCTAGAGGAGGGATCTGTGCCCCGAAGGAATGGGACGGAGTTGATTCAGAAGAGCAGGAGGAGGCGAATTTGATAAGGACTCACTCACCCTGTTCCTACACAAAGGACAGAAGACAGCTTTTTGAACAAAGTGACTTTTTAACATGTTTTCATGCCTCAAAAATTTATACTCTTTTTTAAATCATTATGTGCACATTTTAAATGGATTTTACTGATTGGATTTTTTAAAAGTACTTCTATCTTAGGCTGCTTTGTTGTTTTTAATAAAAAACGCATACCTTTTTGTAAATGTTCAATGCTGTTTTTAAAACATATTATGCTATTTTGAAGTGTACAAAGTATTATGTAAAAGTATGAGCTGTTCTATTGAAACCCTGTGACAAAAAAAGCTGCATGTAATACAAAAGATACATAAGACATTTAATTTGTATTTAACTTATATATTATGGATCCCCATTAGCTGCTGCCAAGGAACATTTAAGCCAGTTATACAGTTAAAAACATTAAGTGTGTGCCTCCCCCACACTATTCTACAACACAAAATACATGTATAAGATAGTCTCCATATAATTGTACTACTCACTTTCCTACCACACCATCAGGTCAGTGAGTATTATGAATTAGCTACAGTAAGTTACTATAACTCACTTGTAACTAGTTGACAGTAAATTATTGACCATTAAACAGTAACTTCCAGTGAACCAGCTGTCATTAAGCTAGTAGAAATTGTACAGTAACCTCTTAACAATGCAGATCTCAATTGTCACAAGATCGTATAAATATTGCAGAACTGACAACGTGGAGACAAAAAAGGCCTTAACTTTAATCAACATAACAATAAAACCACTTAAAATGATACACCATTCACACTGAAGGTTGGCAAAAATACAACATATTTTAGACCATGACCCCAAATATGATAATAAGCCCCACTAGCACATTGCCCCCTCCTACATTTCAAAGTGCAGTAATGACTGTACCTAATGCTGCGTTCGTTGCCAAGTGGGAAGTGGGAGTTTACCACATACAACTGGTAAATATCCACTTGAATGGCCTTCCAACTGGTAATTACTAGTGGGAAATGCATCTTCTCCAAATTCTCCAACATGCTGACCTCTGACGCCACCTACGAAAGAAATTAGCTCGATAACAGTATTTTGGGCAGTTAAATGTAACAACAAAACATTATTTATAAAAAGCAATCTATTAATATGGTTTTTGAACTCTATATTTTGGTTACATGAATGATAGCTGTACTTTAAGTTAATGATTTTTTTTTAACAGGATTTTACTCTGCTCCACTCTGGAGAGATTGATCTAGGTCAGCCATTGGCGAGACCATCAGAAGCTAGATAAACGCTCTGCCATTCACCTGTATTAGGGCAACATTTTAGATTGATAGTGGAATCAACCATTCACAATTTGACTTAATGGTTGGACCCGTTCTTATGGAAACTTCTGCCTTGAAGGCTAGGTCACTGCGCAATAGCAAGCAGTAGTTTTACCACGGTCTACCAAGCTAGCTTTTCTTGTCAGCTAGTTTGCAGTGATTTCGAGCAAGTGTTATCAAAGAGGGAATTGTTGCTAATTAGTTAGCTTCTCCCTTTTCAAGAATAACTTTCAACTATAAGTTAAGATTCAAATGATCATCATCTGGTGAGTGGAACTGTGTTTTTTTTCTTTCTTTTGTTAGCCATCTCTTTGAAATTAACTTAAGTGTGTGAAACTTTTTAAAGTGGAAATGCATTTTAGCAACATGAAATCTTATTACAATCTGTTCATATTTACCCCCAGGAAGAATATGACACTTTTTAAAACATTTTCTGACAAGCTACCACTTAGATATGGCCCTTTTCACGTTTTGATAAATTCTTAGAATGTTTGGGAATTACCTATACTAAGGCATTTGTAAAAATTCTATAGCAATATAGAGTGGGAAAGTGGCCTAGCGTTTGTACAATTATTAGACACTGCAGTAAATAAACCTGAAATAAAAACATCTGTCTTGTCCAGGACCGGAGTCTGCACAAAGCCAATGAGAACCACAGTAGGCCTTTATACAAACAAGCCATATGCCACACAGGCCTGCCATCATTCACTTTGAACTGGACTGTGTGTTTACAGGCAGTTGCAACAGCGTGACATTAGATCATTACAACACATTCACCAAAACCCACAAAATACACCTGAATGGATTTCTGCAAATATGCAAACACCCTCAATATGTAAACTCTCTTACATTTGTGAACTTTACTGTCCTATTGATCAAACAACCATGAAAATGTAGGCTCTCTTTCCCTCAGTTATGCACATCATCAACAACAATATCAACAACTAATGCTAGCCAGAGAAAGATTAGTTCAAATCTAAAGAAGGAACATTCGCTAAACTTTTTCAGCTAGTTGGCTGTCAAAATTGCACTGATAAACGATGGGGAATTGTAGCCTCATTGTCCTTCTGCAGCTTGCCTACCAATGCATGCTCGTCCCAACCAAGCACCCAAGCTAAATGGCTAAAGTTGGCTAGCTTGTTAGCTAGCTACTTCCAGACACAAATGAGAGAACACCTCACACTGACCATTTTACTTACCCCAGCAGAGCTGGTTACCTAGGCTGTTTACATGTTATCTAGGGCGTTCATGACTATTACTTTTTTTTGCCTACGTTTACTGATATTTTTTGGACTATCAATAAATGTATTGGTGAATTGTATTAATCATGCATTGAACTGCATCCATGTATTCTGCTAACAATGTGTACGTCATGGAAAGTTGAGTCAAATATAACATATTTGTAAATTCTCTTATAAAGTTGGTTTTGTAGCATAAACAGGGAATTTAATATTTTGTTTTACTGATATTATGATTGTCTGTTTGTTTCATATCTGCAAAGTAGTTAACTTTTTATGGCTGCAGGGGCAGTATTGAGTAGCTTGGATGAAAAGGTGGCCATTGTATAATGGCCAGCTCCTCAGTCTCAGTTGCGAATATATGCATATTATATTAGTATTGGATAGAAAACACTCTGAAGTTTCTAAAACTTTGAATTATGTCTGTGAGTATAACAGAACTTATATTGCAGGCAAAAACCTGAGAAATTCCACTTCCTGTTTGTATTTTTCTGGGGGTGGCAGATTTTCAACTAAGCTCTCATTGAAATTACAGCGAGATATGGATGAGTTTTCACTTCCTACGCCTTCCACTAGATGTCAACAGTCAATAGAACTTTGTCTGATGACTCTAATGTGAAGGGGGGTTGAATGAGACAGGAAATAGTCACCACTGCCACGAGTTGACCAGGCTTTCACCATGCGCGTTCACAGGGGAAGGACCTGAGTTCCACCGGTCATCTGAAGTCATTCTAATTCTCCGGTTGGAATGTTATTCAAGATATATGTAAATAACATTCTAAAGATTGATTCAGTTCATCGTTTGACATGTTTCTACTGACTGTTACGGAACTTTTTGACATTTCATCACGTTATAGTGGACGCGCTTTGTGACTTTGAAATTGTTTACCAAACGTGCCAACCAAAGTAGCTAATTGTACATAAATAACGGACATTTTCAAACAAATCAAGCATTTATTGTGGACCTGGGATTCCTAGGACTGCATTCTGATGAAGTTCATCAAAGGTAAGGAAACATTTATGTATTTTCTGGTTTCTGTTGACTCCAACATGGCAGCTAATTTGGCTACTGTTCTGAGCTCCGTCTCAGATTATTGCATGGCTTGCTTTTTTCGTAAACCTTTTTTTAAATCTGACACAGCGGTTGCATTAAGGAGAGGTATATCTATAATTCCATGTCTATAACTTGTATTATCATCTACATTTATGATGAGTATTTCTGTTGAAACGATGTGGCTATGAAAAATAACTTTATGTTATAGTGAATCTAATACACCAATGTAAACTCAGATTTTTTGATATATGAACTTTATCAAACAAAACATGCATGTATTGTGTAACATGAAGTCCTATGAGTGTCATCTGATGAAGATAATTAAAGTTTAGTGATGAATTTTATCTCTTTCTGCTTTTAGTGAATGCTATATTTAGCTGGAAAATGGCTTATTGTGGTTTGGTGGAGACCTAACATAATCGTTTGTAGTGCTTTCGCTGAAAAGCCTATTTGCCTATATTAACAACAAGATTAACTTTAAAATTATATAAAACACATGTATGTTTTAGGAATTGTAATTATGAGATTTCTGTGGTTTGAATTTGGCGCCCTCTATTTTCACTGGAGGTTGTTATATCGATCCCGTTAGCGGGATTGCAGCTATAAGAAGTTAAAACACTGTCAGTTCCACTTTAAACTTTGGGTCACTGGTTACTTTGTGTGCTAAACATGAAATGTTTTTTTTTTTAAATGTGAAGTTATAGTGGTACATTTTGATTGTGAAATGGTTGTGTTTTTGTATTCTGATGATTGGGCCCTACTGGCTTATTATGTTGGAGTTTATGGATTGCTTGTCCTTTAACGTTCAAATACAGAGAGCATTTTTGCACACTTAGGACTAGATTTGATCAGATCCACACAGCGGACACCCTGTTGTTTCTGCTGTGTCGGAGGTGGCGTTGGGTTAGAGATGTCAAATCTACAAGTGTCTCCAGCGGAAACTGCCATTGGCTGCACGGAGCTGCATTAAGACAAATCCCATGCAGCAGTTTTTACAAGTTAGAACACTGGAATGTGATACAGTATTTAATCTACACCTCGATAAGGTTGATAGAAATCCTAATTTTCTTTAACAATTTGACAGCTCTAATGCAGTTATACCTTTAATGCAGTTACACCTCCAACATCGCCAAAACACCAGCTATACGGATGTCGTCTATTGCGTGTTTACGCTTGATTTGATTGAATCTAGGCCTTAATGTCAAGTGTCACTGAGCACTGCTACTTTTCAGATGGTGTTGTCAGATAATCTCACAATTAATTACTTTATTCCGGGCAACTTTCAGCAAAGTGCAGAAATGTATTCTTGCCAATTAATCTGTGGCTGATCTCTGACCTAGCGGTGAACCAGGAAATGCAGTTTTCTGTCATCTAAGGGGTTGTGCGTAAAATAAATCCAAGGTGTTGTTGTGTGCCAACCAATGTAAATTAAATTTAAGAATTATTAGAATTATGACAATGTTCAAGTTTGCGCTCAGCAGACCTGACATTTACTCAGTGACAATCTTTTTTTAGGTATCATTGCTTGCTAATATTCTAGTGCAACTAGGTGACTGACAAGTGGAAAACGGCTAATGTTATTTCGACAGACTTAAGGGTGTTTTGGTTTACTTACTAATGTTAACTAGAGCCTTAGCTAGCTAACTAGCCATTTTCTATGCTAATAGCTAGCTAGCTAATGTTAGCCTCGCGACCATGCTTGTGAAGCTAGCTTACTGCATTTACATTTACATTTACATTCAAGTCATTTAGCAGACGCTCTTATCCAGAGCGACTTACAAATTGGTGCATTCACCTTATGACATCCAGTGGAACAGTCACTTTACAATAGTGCATCTAAATCTTAAAAGGGGGGTGAGAAGGATTACTTATCCTATCCTAGGTATTCCTTAAAGAGGTGGGGTTTCAGGTGTCTCCGGAAGGTGGTGATTGACTCCGCTGTCCTGGCGTCGTGAGGGAGTTTGTTCCACCATTGGGGGCCAGAGCAGCGAACAGTTTTGACTGGGCTGAGCGGGAACTGTACTTCCTCAGTGGTAGGGAGGCGAGCAGGCCAGAGGTGGATGAACGCAGTGCCCTTGTTTGGGTGTAGGGCCTGATCAGAGCCTGGAGGTACTGAGGTGCCGTTCCCCTCACAGCTCCGTAGGCAAGCACCATGGTCTTGTAGCGGATGCGAGCTTCAACTGGAAGCCAGTGGAGAGAGCGGAGGAGCGGGGTGACGTGAGAGAACTTGGGAAGGTTGAACACCAGACGGGCTGCAGCGTTCTGGATGAGTTGTAGGGGTTTAATGGCACAGGCAGGGAGCCCAGCCAACAGCGAGTTGCAGTAGTCCAGACGGGAGATGACAAGTGCCTGGATTAGGACCTGCGCCGCTTCCTGTGTGAGGCAGGGTCGTACTCTGCGGATGTTGTAGAGCATGAACCTACAGGAACGGGCCACCGCCTTGATGTTAGTTGAGAACGACAGGGTGTTGTCCAGGATCACGCCAAGGTTCTTAGCGCTCTGGGAGGAGGACACAGTGGAGTTGTCAACCGTGATGGCGAGATCATGGAACGGGCAGTCCTTCCCCGGGAGGAAGAGCAGCTCCGTCTTGCCGAGGTTCAGCTTGACGTGGTGATCCGTCATCCACACTGATATGTCTGCCAGACATGCAGAGATGCGATTCGCCACCTGGTCATCAGAAGGGGGAAAGGAGAAGATTAATTGTGTGTCGTCTGCATAGCAATGATAGGAGAGACCATGTGAGGTTATGACAGAGCCAAGTGACTTGGTGTATAGCGAGAATAGGAGAGGGCCTAGAACAGAACAGGGGGACACCAGTGGTGAGAGCGCGTGGTGAGGAGACAGATTCTCGCCACGCCACCTGGTAGGAGCGACCTGTCAGGTAGGACGCAATCCAAGCGTGGGCCGCGCCGGAGATGCCCAACTCGGAGAGGGTGGAGAGGAGGATCTGATGGTTCACAGTATCGAAGGCAGCCGATAGGTCTAGAAGGATGAGAGCAGAGGAGAGAGAGTTAGCTTTAGCGGTGCGGAGCGCCTCCGTGATACAGAGAAGAGCAGTCTCAGTTGAATGACTAGTCTTGAAACCTGACTGATTTGGATCAAGAAGGTCATTCTGAGAGAGATAGCGGGAGAGCTGGCCAAGGACGGCACGTTCAAGAGTTTTGGAGAGAAAAGAAAGAAGGGATACTGGTCTGTAGTTGTTGACATCGGAGGGATCGAGTGTAGGTTTTTTCAGAAGGGGTGCAACTCTCGCTCTCTTGAAGACGGAAGGGATGTAGCCAGCGGTCAGGGATGAGTTGATGAGCGAGGTGAGGTAAGGGAGAAGGTCTCCGGAAATGGTCTGGAGAAGAGAGGAGGGGATAGGGTCAAGCGGGCAGGTTGTTTGGCGGCCGGCCGTCACAAGACGCGAGATTTCATCTGGAGAGAGAGGGGAGAAAGAGGTCAGAGCACAGGGTAGGGCAGTGTGAGCAGAACCAGCGGTGTCGTTTGACTTAGCAAACGAGGATCGGATGTCGTCGACCTTCTTTTCAAAATGGTTGACGAAGTCATCTGCAGAGAGGGAGGAGGGGGGGAGGGGAGGAGGATTCAGGAGGGAGGAGAAGGTGGCAAAGAGCTTCCTAGGGTTAGAGGCAGAAGCTTGGAATTTAGAGTGGTATAAAGTGGCTTTAGCAGCAGAGACAGAAGAGGAAAATGTAGAGAGGAGGGAGCGAAAGGATGCCAGGTCCGCAGGGAGGCGAGTTTTCCTCCATTTCCGCTCGGCTGCCCGGAGCCCTGTTCTGTGAGCTCGCAATGAGTCGTCGAGCCACGGAGCGGGAGGGGAGGACCGAGCCGGCCTGGAGGATAGGGGGCATAGAGAGTCAAAGGATGCAGAAAGGGAGGAGAGGAGGGCTGAGGAGGCAGAATCAGGAGATAGGTTGGAGAAAGTTTGAGCAGAGGGAAGAGATGATAGGATGGAAGAGGAGAGAGTAGCGGGGGAGAGAGAGCGAAGGTTGGGACGGCGCGATACCATCCGAGTAGGGGCAGTGTGGGAAGTGTTGGATGAGAGCGAGAGGGAAAAGGATACAAGGTAGTGGTCGGAGACTTGGAGGGGAGTTGCAATGAGGTTAGTGGAAGAACAGCATCTAGTAAAGATGAGGTCGAGCGTATTGCCTGCCTTGTGAGTAGGGGGGAAGGTGAGAGGGTGAGGTCAAAAGAGGAGAGGAGTGGAAAGAAGGAGGCAGAGAGGAATGAGTCAAAGGTAGACGTGGGGAGGTTAAAGTCGCCCAGAACTGTGAGAGGTGAGCCGTCCTCAGGAAAGGAGCTTATCAAGGCATCAAGCTCATTGATGAACTCTCCGAGGGAACCTGAAGGGCGATAAATGATAAGGATGTTAAGCTTGAAAGGGCTGGTAACTGTGACAGCATGGAATTCAAAGGAGGCGATAGACAGATTGGTAAGGAGAGAAAGAGAGAATGACCACTTGGGAGAGATGAGGATCCCGGTGCCACCACCCCGCTGACCAGAAGCTCTCGGGGTGTGCGAGAACACGTGGGCGGACGAAGAGAGAGCAGTAGGAGTGGCAGTGTTATCTGTGGTGATCCATGTTTCCGTCAGTGCCAAGAAGTCGAGGGACTGGAGGGAGGCATAGGCTGAGATGAACTCTGCCTTGTTGGCCGCAGATCGGCAGTTCCAGAGGCTACCGGAGACCTGGAACTCCACGTGGGTCGTGCGCGCTGGGACCACCAGATTAGGGTGGCCGCGGCCACGCGGTGTGGAGCGTTTGTATGGTCTGTGCAGAGAGGAGAGAACAGGGATAGACAGACACATAGTTGACAGGCTACAGAAGAGGCTACGCTAATGCAAAGGAGATTGGAATGACAAGTGGACTACACGTCTCGAATTTTCAGAAGGTTAAGCTTACGTAGCAAGAATCTTATTGACTAAAATGATTAAAATGATACAGTACTGCTGAAGTAGGCTAGCTGACAGTGGCTGCGTTGTTGACTTTGTAGGCTAGCTGGCAGTGGCTGCGTTGTTGACACTACACTAATCAAGTCGTTCCGTTGAGTGTAATAGTTTCTACAGTGCTGCTATTCGGGGGCTAGCTGGCTAGCTAGCAGTGTTGATTACGTTACGTTGCGTTAAAAGAACGACAATAGCTGGCTAGCTAACCTAGAAAATCGCTCTAGACTACACAATTATCTTTGATACAAAGACGGCTATGTAGCTAGCTATGTAGCTAGCTACGATCAAACAAATCAAACCGTTGTACTGTAATGAAATTAAATGAAAATGTGATACTACCTGTGGAGCGAAGCGGAATGCGACCGGGTTGTTGAGTTCTATTCAGTAGACGTTGGCTAGCTGTTGGCTAGCTAGCAGTGTCTCCTACGTTAAGGACGACAAATAGCTGGCTAGCTAACCTCTGTAAATTAAGATAATCACTCTAAGACTACACAATTATCTTGGATACGAAGACAGCTATGTAGCTAGCTAACACTACACGCAATCAAGTCGTTCAGTTGAGTGTAAAAGTTTCTACAGTGCTGCTAATCGGTGGACGTTTGCTAGCTGGCTAGCTGCTGGGCAGAGCAGTGAAGACTACGACGAAATACGATAATTACGCAATTATCTTTGATACAAAGACGGCTATGTAGCTAGCTAAGAGGAAATTGCTAAGATTAGACAAATCAAACCGTTGTACTATAATGAAATGTAATGAAATGTAATGAAAAAGTTATACTACCTGCGGAGCGAAATGCGGATGCGACCGCTCGCTCCAACCCGGAACCTCACTGAAGTGAATATAACTAAATGTACGTTTTTTTTGTCCACGTTTGGCTTGCTAACTATGTCAGTGTCTGTAATTGTAGCTAACTAAATTTGGTAACAATGGCCTTTTCCAACATATCCCACAGACACACATGGGGCGCATTGCGAGGTTTGGTACTTGAAGGAGAAACTGAGTTGAATAATTTGTTACACTGTTTAGATTGAGCACATCTAAGCGAAATATATACTTTGTCATGAGAATATAAACAAATGGATGTGTTATAGACAAGTATGCCAATACCATTTAGTGGCTGATTTGGTGATCTGGAATGCAGGTAATAATGAAATAAAAAAAGTGAGTGTGATTTTACCGAAAGAACGCTTATGGTGCTTTCAAGGAAAACTGGGAACTCGGTCAAATCATGACGTCAGTGATGATCTTCAGGTCGGAAATTTGGAGCTTTAGAAATATGCCTGTGTTTCCGACCTGGAATTCCGAGTTGGATGACAGTTCAAAACTTTTTTTCCCAGTCAGAGTTCCCAGTTATCATGAACACAGCACCAGAAGTTAAATCATGGAGGATTTTTTTTTATTTACCTGGTAATAGAACGTAGCAGTCGGACATCTGTTTTTGTCTTGTCCTGTCCCATCCCGTGTATATATCGTTTTCTTTATTTTCTTCGTATATATTAGCTAGCTAGCTACTAACTAGCTACAAGCTAGCTGTCAGTTGCTAGCGGTCATCACTGCTAGCGGTCATCACTGTTAGCTCGGACATCAGCCAGCCTCAGCGCGGTCAATTCCTGCCAGTCTGCACAGCGCGATTTCAACCCAGAGCATATCGGACTGTTTTTTCTCTACCGCATATTGGACTGTTTTTTTTCTCTACCACATCTCTGGATTCGTACCGCAAGCTCTGAACCTTTACACCGGATCATCGCAGCTAGCTAGCTGCCATCCGAGTGGCTACTCCTGGCTAACATCTCTGTCTGAAGCAAGCACCAGATAGCCTGGAGCTAGCCTCGAGCTAGGCCCATCTCCCGGCTAGCCGAAGAGGTCCATCAGCCAATTCTTATTTGTCAATAGTCCTAGACCCTTTTTATTGTCGACACGGAGCCATACCGATCCATCACGACTGGTCTGCCGACCCAACCGTCCGAAGTGGTTTCAACAGGCTCTTCCATTGCGAAGTCCCCGGATGCCAATCTGATAGCCCCGGCACGCTAGCTGTCTGAATCGCCGTGTCTCCAGCTCGCCCAGCGTAGTAGCACTACTGAATTGGCTTCCTGACTCATCTATTGCTATTCACTGGACCCTATGATCACTCGGCTACACATGCCTCTCCCTAATGTCAATATGCCTTGTCTATTGCTGTTTTGGTTAGTGATTGTTGTCTTATTTCACTGTAGAGCCTCCAGCCCTACCTGATATGCCTTATCTAGCCCTTTTGTTCAAGTTGAGGGCCACCTGGCTTAACTGGTTCCTCTAGACACAATCTCTCTCATCGTCACTCAATGCCTAGGTTTACCTCCACTGTACTCACATCCTACCATACCCTTGTCTGTACATTACGCCTTGAATCTATTTTTCCACGCCCAGAAATCTGCTCCTTTTACTCTCTGTTCCGAAGCTCTAGACGACCAGTTCTTATAGCCTTTAGCCCTACCCTTATCCTACCCCTCCTCTAATCCTCTGGTGATGTATAGGTTAACCCAGGTCCTGCATTCCCCTGCACCACTCCCATTCCCCAGGTGCTCTCATTTGTTGACTTTTGTAACTGTAAAAGCCTTGGTTTCATGCATGTTAACATTAGAAGCCTCCAAGTTTGTTTTATTCACTGCTTTAGCACACTCTGCTGACCCGGATGTCCTAGCTGTGTCTGAATCCTGGCTTAGGAAGGCCACAAAAAAATCCTGAAATTTCCATCCCTAACTATAACATTTCCCGACAAGATAGAACTGCCAACGGGGTGGAGTTAGCCTGCAGAGTTCTGTCATACTATCCAAGCCTGTGCCCAAACAATTTGTGCTTCAACTTTTACAAATCCACCTTTCCAGGAACAAGTTTATCACCGTTGCCACTTGTTATAGACCCCCTTCAGCCCCCAGCTGTGCCTTGAACACCATATGTGAATTGATTGCCCCCAGCTATGTTCAGAGTTCGTACTGTTAGGTAACCTAAACTGGGACATGCTTAATACCCCGCCGGTCCTACAATCTAAGTTAGATGCCCTCAATCTCACACAAATGATCAAGGAACCTACCAGGTACAACCCTAAATCTGTAACCATGGGCACCCTCTTAGATATCATCCTGACCAACTTGCCCTGTAAATACACCTCTGCTGTCTTCAACCAGGATCACTGCCTCATTGCCTGTGTGCGTAATAGGTCCACAGTCAAATGGCCATGTGTATCTTGTAGCACTAATTCCCAAAAAGTTTTGGGACACTGTAAAGTCCATGGAGAATAAGTGCTCCTCTTCCCAGCTGCCCACTGCACTGAGGCTAGGAAACACTGTCACCACCGATAAATCTACAATATTCGATAATTTAATCATTTCAATAAGCCAGTTGAAGAATGGTCCTAGAACATTACCAACATTTTAATGAAATGTAACCATGTTTGAACGTTTAGGAAACGTTCAGTTAATGTTTTTTTTTTGTAAAGTTCCTTAATAAATGTGCTATGAATGTTCCAATGCCAAGCAACTATCCTGCAACATTCGCAGAATGTTGTATGCAAAATAACCGTAGGTGAAATACGCTTTCACCAAGCTCTAAGAAACATATAGTTCTCAGAACTTTGTGTGCTAGCTGGCTGGTAAAAAGCTTGAACAGTAATTGTAGCCAAAGATAGTTGAGTTGTGTTCATTACACCACATACTTCACACCTTGGGAAAACACTGCAGTTCGCTAAAGGATCTGGACCTCAAATGGTATTTAATGGTAGTCTGGTGAGAGAACAGGCTGCAGGATCAGGTCAGTCTTACTAGAGGGGGGCATACCCCCTCCAGTTGTGTCTCTTCTCACCCCAAAACACCTCATCGTGGAGCTGTCTTGATGGGCTGCAACACACAGACCTGATGCCACTACTAGCTCTGCATGACAGACAGGCATGTCTGTTCTACACACTGTGTTTCTATCTGGACATTGTGTATGTTCTGTCTGTTTTTCTGGCTTTTTATTTTGATTTAAAAAAAATATATGTACTGAACTATAGAAATGGACTGAAGCCGGTGATCAGTACTGTTCTCGTGTGATCAGGCATAAAAGCCTGGTGTTACAAGCGCCATGCTCTACCAACTGAGCTTCAAAGGACCTGTCTGGTGGAGTGATCAAGAGCTGAAATGGTTGTTCTGTCACATGCCTTCCTGCCCAATCGCTGACAGAAGCATAACACCGTTTTTGACACAGGCACACACTCTGAATCACACGGCCCTTGACATGGTGACAGTCACATTACCAAAACATGTGGTTTTCCCGCGAGTACTTCCTTTTCTTTGTCTAGAGTAACATTCTATCAGGTAAAACACTGCACTGATTTCTATCAGTTTATTCACAGTGAATACTTTTATTAGTGGTAGAATATGAAGTCAAGAGGCCGTCTGTCTGCCCTCTTATTGCTCAGTCAGACTCAAACTGAATTCTAATTATAACTTCATTAGAGCTCCAAAAAACATTCCTTTACTAAACACAGGTAAATTCTGTTTTTTAATAGTTTTCTCTCAAGGTAGCATTGTATTTATAAGCGGCTCAGAGTAGAATTGCTGATCTTGCATTTAAGATTTGATTGAATGAACGGGGGGGGGCTGATCCTAGATCACCCCTCCAACACAACTGCCCACAGTGGTGTTGGAATGAAGAGGATGTCACAATAGAGCGATGCACATAATTACTCAACAGCTTCATTGGTTTGAGTTGGGAGAGGTGGACTCAAATCATTACAAGTACTCAAAAGTCATGCAACAGTTAATTTTCCATACTTAATAGGTCACATGCCGGTGATGAGTGTTACAATAGCAAAACACTTTTGAAAATATCCATGTGGTGTTTGGGGAAACTCAAAGGCGAGTTGTAGTGTTAGTTACTAGCCAGTAGTAATGTTAGTTAGTAGTAATGTTAGTCTGGAATTCAATCAAACACATGCAACCACAGTGGGACTGGCACTGTCAACTCCCTCCACTGGGATACACTGCTGTGCAAATCAAATGCAGTTGAGAAAGATTCCAGAAAACGTGCACGGTTTTTTGATTGTAATAGTATTTATCCTTTGATGGTATTAATATTATATGACCAGTATAGTGATTTTTATTTTGTGTTGCAATGACATCCGGGTATTTCAAGTACACTATACTAAAGTATGTACAGTACCAATCAAACGTTTTAACACACCTACTCATTCAATGTTTTTTCTTTATTTTGCTATTTTCTACATTGTAGAATAATAGTGAAGACATCAAAACTATGAAATAGCACATATGGAAACATGTAGGAACCAAAAAAGTGTTAAAGAATTTGTTTAAAGTAGCCACCCTTTGCCTTGATGACACCTTTGCGCACTCTTGAGAATATCTCAACCAGCTTCACCTGGAATGCTTTTCCAACAGTCTTGAAGGAGTTCCCATATATGCTGAGCACTTATTGGCTGCTTTTCCTTCACTCTGCGGTCCAACTCATCCCAAATCATCTCAATTGGGTTGAGGTCGGGTGACTGTGCAGACCAGGTCATATGATGCAGCACTATGATGCAGCACTCCATCACTCTCCTTCAAATAGCCTTTACGCAGCCTGGAGGTGTGTTGAGTCATTGTCCTGTTGACAAACAAATGATAGTCCCACTAAGCGTAAACCAGATGGGATGACGTATCACTGCAGAATGCTGTGGTAGCCATGCTGGTTAAGTGTGCCTCGAATTCAAAATAAATCAGACAGTGTCACTAGTAAAGCACCATCACACCTCCTCCTCCATGCTTCACGGTGGGGACCAAAGTTGCAGAGATCATCCGTTCACCGACTCTGCGTCTCACAAAGACACGGCGGTTGGAACCAAAATGTCAACATTTTGACTTATCAGACCAAAGGCCACATTTTCACCGGTCTAATGTCCATTGCTCGTGTTTATTGGCCCAAGCAAGTCTCTTCTTCTTATTGGTGTCCTTTAGTAGTGGTTTCTTTGCAGCAATTCAACCATTAAGGCCTGATTCACGCAGTCTCCTCTGAACAGTTGATGTTGAGATGTGTCTGTTACTTGAACTCTGTGAAGCATTTATTTGGGCTGCAATTTCTCAGGCATGTTACTCTAATGAACTTGTCCTCTGCAGCAGAGGTAACTCTGAGTCTTCCTTTCCTGTGGCGGTCCTCATGAGAGCCAGTTTCATCATAGTGCTTGATGGTTTTTGTGACTGCACTTTAAGAAACTTTCAAAGTTCTTGAAATTTTCCGGATTGACTGACCTTCATTCCTACTCACTATACTAAGCAGAATGTCTTATCCCTTTGCCCCATACATCATCTTCTTGCACTCCACACTGCCATTTCCCACCAGGACAAAAGGAACGCCTAAGTGAGTGCTTTTCATTGACGACAGCTCAGCATTCAATACCATAGTGCCCTCAAAGCTCATCAATAAGCTAAGGACCCTGGGACGAAGCACCTCCCTCTGCAACTGGATCCAGGACTTCCTGACAGGCCACCCCCAGGTGGTAAGGGTAGGCAACAACTGTGTTGATCCTCAACACAGGGGCCCCTCAGTGCACAGTCCCCTCTTGTACTCCCTGTTCACTCATGTCTGCACGGCCAAGCATGACTCCAACACCATCATTAAGTTGCAGATGACACAACCGTGGTAGGTCTGATCCCTGACAATGAAAAGGCTCCCTATAGGCTCATAGGGAGGAGGTCAGAGGCCTGGCCATGTGGTGCCAGGACAACAACCTCTCCCTCAATGTGATCAAGACAAAGGAGAGGATTGTGGACTCCAGGAAAAAGAGGTTTGAGTACGCCTCCATTCTCATCGACGGGGCTGCAGTGGAGCAGGTTGAGAGCTTCAAGTTCCTTGGTGTCCATATCACCAACAAACTAACATGGTCCAACTAACATGGTCCAAGCACACCGAGACAGTCGTGAAGAGGGCCCAACAAAACCTATTCCCCCTCAGGAGTCTGAAAATATTTGGCATGGGTCCCCAGAACCTCAAAAGGTTCTACAGCTGCACCGTCGAGAGCATCCTGACTGGTTGCATCACTGCCTGGTATGGCAACTGCTCAGCCTCCGACCGCAAGGCACTACAGAGGGTAGGTAGTGCGTATGGCCCAGTACGGCAGGGTAGCCTAGTGGTTAGAGCGTTGGACGAGTAACCGGAAGGTTGCAAGTTCAAATCCCCGAGCTGACAAGGTACAAATCTGTCGTTCTGCCCCTGAACAGGCAGTTAACCCACTGTTCCGAGGCCGTCATTGTTAATAAGAATTTGTTCTTAACTGACTTGCCTAGTTAAATAAAGGTAAAAAATAAATAAATAACAAACAAAAAAAACATCACTGGGGCAAAGGTTCCTGCCATCCAGGACCTCTATACCAGGCGGTGTCAGAGGAAGGCCCTAAAAACGGCCAAAGACTCCAGCCACCCTAGTCATAGACTGTTCTTTCTGCTACCACATGACAAGCGGTACCGGAGTCCCAGGTCTAGGTCCAAGAAGCTTCTAAACAGCTTCTACGCCCCCAAGCCATAAGACTCCTGAACAGCTAATCAAATGGCTACCCAGACTATTTGCACTGCCCCCCCCTCCCACCGCTGCTAGTCTCTGTTGTTATTATTTATGCATAGTCACTTTAATAACTCTACCTACATGTACATATTACCTCAATTACCATTGACTTTGTACTGGTACCCCCCTTTATATATTCTTGCTATTGTTATTTTACTGCTGCTCTTTACTTGAATTCTTATTGTTGTTCGAATGTATTTACTTTTTAATTTTAACTGCATTGTTGGTTAGGGGCGCGTAAGTAAGCATTTCATTGTTAGGTCTACACCTGTATTATTCAACGCATGTGACTAATAAATAACATTTGATTTGATGTGTCTCCATGCACTCACTTCCTCCAAATGGCCCTGGTTTCCTGTTCTAAAGCCGTCACGAGACACAGCCCCAGAACAAAAAAGGACACAGCAGTTTAACTGACTCCCGGCCCAGAAAGACAATTTCCATAGACGGCCACAGAGAAGTAATATTAGAAAATTCCTAATAAGACACAGTTGTCATCTTTGTGCACAAAACATCCATTGAATTAATCAAATAATTGTCACTGAGAGTTTTTTTTTGTTGCTATTGTCATCATTCACAGCCCAAAGTGATGACATTGTGTGTTAGTGTGCATGTCAGTATAAACTGGATGCAACCTGGAAATAGGCGGTCCATAAATTGGCATATGCAAACGTTAGTAGATTACCTTGATAACAACGGTCAGACATCTTGGAAGAAATCTCCAGTTCTTATTATACCTCAGTGGTAGGGCCAGACATTACAGTCAAATATATTGATATCGGAGAG
This sequence comes from Oncorhynchus keta, assembly GCF_023373465.1. Lineage (NCBI taxonomy): Eukaryota > Metazoa > Chordata > Actinopteri > Salmoniformes > Salmonidae > Oncorhynchus > Oncorhynchus keta. The sequence goes on along the minus strand of NC_068426.1, from coordinate 33,897,212 downwards.
TACCAACAGTCATTTGTAGTTGGACCACTGTATAGAGGGGTTGGTTGTTTAGCAACAAAACCGACATGTGTGCAACTATAGGGCAAAAGAGACTGGGTTGGCTTAGATTGTTGATAACATTTAAATTACATTTAGTCTCCAAGTACTTAACTAAAACATAAATACATTTGCACAATGAGCACGTGTTGTCTCTCAAATGTCATTGCTACATTTGTTAGCGAATCTTTGCAAATATTAGCATTTACATGAGGTCAGTAAAAACACCTGAAGACAAGACATAGTATCAATAACAATACAACAAGCTGAAAAGCCATCTTTGATTCCCCACAGCTTTTTGTCATTGTTGCTAGATATATCTGACCGTTCAGAATCATAACTCTCGGCCATATTAATAGGCTAGGTGTACCGCTCAATGAGTGAATGGGTGTGGAGTCAGGCGCAGAGAGCAAAGGATGCGGGAAAAAACACGCTTTAATGTCCAAAATCAAAGGAACAAAATAGATACCCAACACAGGCGTAACTATAAAAACAAAACACTAACACCTCTCACAAATACAGAAGAACAAGCCCGCACAAACAGAAGCGGGCTAAACGAACTTAAATAACCCCACCCTAACAACCAAACAATGAACAGGTGAAACCAATTAGACAAAACCAAACGAACACGGAACAAAGGATCGGTGGCAGCTAGTAGACCGGCGACGACGACTGCCGAGCGCCACCCGAACAAGAAGGGGAGCCACCTTCGGTAATATTCGTGACACTAGGCTCGTTTGTCTTAGCCTGTACCCCTGAAGCTCTAGCTTCCCGTAGCTGCACTGCTGTGTGAAAAGTTAGTCCAATATTTGAGGCCAGAATCGTTTTCCTTGTCAAATCACACATACAACAGGAATACCAAAATAGCTTTACAATGACGTGCAAATGTTTTCAAAAGTGTTTATTCCTCCAAAATCACATTTCAACCATGGATGGAAGTAATTGTTGAAGGAAGAATGTTTGCAGTAACATCTGCATCATCATGAAAAAATACATATCTCTCCTGACTAGTTCAGAACTAGGGAGTAAGTTGAGAAATAAATAGAAGTTAATACATTTTATAATTTTGCTCTAGTTTTGAAATGGTCTCCTGTGTGGTGACAGTCTGGAAAGAGAAACACATCATGTACTTGTGTGTGTAGTCACTCTATCATCCCAGTAGAGTGACTGTAGTAGTATTGTGTGTGTAGTAGTAGTGTAATCTTTCAAGTTCATCTTCCCTCCTCTGTTCTGCTCCAACCAATCAGTGCTCTTCATCCTCAGTCTCTGTTTTTGATGGGGTCAGGCTTGTCGTCTGTGCTAGACAAACCCCGTATTGAGGATTGTGAGGCAACACACTCTGTTATAACATTGGACTGTTTATTTAACAATTATAACGTCTCACCTTTTCCACCATTTTCTGCATCTTGTGGATGAGGGCAATCATGTGACCAGCGTCCTCCTTCGGCTTCTTATAGGACGAGATCGGAAGCGCCACCTTCTCCAGTCTGCTACTAAGACCTCCCTGGCTGGCGAATTTGAGCCATATTAGCACATATATATATATATATATATATATATAATTTGAACCTTTATTTAACTAGGCAAATCAGTTAAGAACAAATTGTCATAAGGGAGAGTGAAGAAAGGTAAAGAGGGGGAGGTGGTAGAGAGAGAACATAAGGTTAGCCAGTCTAAATCTATGACATTAACAACATGTATAATGGGAGTCTAACATTATGTGAGTGTGTGTGTGTGTGTGTGTGTGAGAGAAAGAGAATGAAAAGAGAGAGAGGTATGTGTGCATGTATAACCGAGTGTGTCCTGTAGGGCTGTGATGCTGAGTTCCAGGGCTTGCCTTGTCCCGTCTGCTGCCTCCAGGGCCTGCAGCAGGCTGGGGATGTTGACGAACACTGCCCCTGTAGGACACCACCTCAGCCCCCACACCTGGTATTGCCTCCCTGGACCCTCCAGACTTCCAGCCACACGCATTCTCCTTCACTGGAGCTCCACGTAACAGCCCACAGTTACTTGAACACACAGAGAGAGAGACTTAACATGTATGTGTACAGTCGTGGCCAAAAGTTGAGTGACACAAATATTCATTTCCACAAAGTTTGCTGCTTCAGTGTCTTTAGATATTTTGTCAGATGTTACTATGGATTACTGAAGTATAATTACAAGCATTTCATAAGTGTCAAAGGCTTTTTATTGACAATTACAAAAAGTTGATGCAAAGAGTAAATATTTGCAGTGTTGACCCTTCTTTTTCAAGACCTCTGCAATCCGCCCTGACATGCTGTCAATTAACTTCTGGGCCTGACTGATGGCAGCCCATTCTTGCTTAATCAATGCTTGGAGTTTGACAGAATTTGTGGGTTTTTTTTTGTCCACCTGCCTCTTGAGGATTGACTACAAGTTCTCAATGGGATTAAGGTCTGGGGAGTTTCCTGGCCATGGACCCAAATATTGATGTTTTGTTCCCCGAGCCACTTAGTTATCACTTTTGCCTTATGGCAAGGTGCTCCATCATGCTGGAAAAGGCATTGTTCGTCCCCAAACTGTTACTGGATGGTTGGGAGAAGTTGCTCTTGGAGGATGTGTTGGTACCATTCTTTATTCATGGCTGTGTTCACTCCCTTGGCTGAGAAGCAACCCCACACATGAAATGGTCTCAGGATGCTTTACTGTTGGCATGACACAGGACTGATGGTAGCGCTCACCTTGTCTTCTCCGGACAAGCTTTTTTCCGGATGCCTCAAACAATCCGAAAGGGGATTCATCAGAGAATTACTTTACCCCAGTCCTCAGCAGTCCAATCCCTGTACCTTCTGCAGAATATCAGTCTGTCCCTGATGTTTTTCCTGGAGAGAAGTGGCTTCTTTGATGCCCTTCTTGACACCAGGTCATCCTCCAAAAGTCTTTGCCTCACTGTGCGTGCAGATGCACTCACACTTGCCTGCTGCCATTCCTGAGCAAGCGCTGTACTGGTGGTGCCCCGATACCACAGCTGAATCAACTTTAGGAGACGGTCCTGGCACTTGCTGGACTTTCTTTGGTGCCCTGAAGCCTTCTTCACAACAATTGAGCTGTTCTCCTTGAAGTTCTTGATGATCCGATAAATGATTGATTTAGGTGCAATCTTACTGGCAGCCATATCCTTACCTGTGAAGCCCTTTTGTGCAAAGCAATGATGATGGCATGTGTTTCCTTGCAGGTAACCATGGTTGACAGAGGAAGAACAATGGTTCCAAGCACCACCCTCCTTTTGAAGCTTCCAGTCTGTTATTCAAACTCAATCAGCATGACAGAGTGATCTCCAGCCTTGTCCTCGTCAACACACCTGTGTTAACGAGAGAATCACTGACATGATGTCAGCTGGTCCTTTTGTGGCAGTGCTGAAATGCAGTGGAAATGTTTTGGGGGGATTCAGTTAATTTGAATGGCAAAGAGGGACTTTGCAATTAATTGCAATTCATCTGATCACTTCATGACATTCTGGAGTATATGCAAATTGCCATCATATAAACTGAGGCAGCAGACTTTATGAAAATTAATATTTGTGTCATTCTCAAAACTTTTGGCCACGACTGTCTGTTATATGACTGTTTATGGATGTGTTTGTGTAAAGGTTCAAACAAGGACTTTGTCATTGTCTATCCTAAGTGGTGTCATGGTCAAAAAAACACCCTACATAAACTGTGGCATGTAAAGAAGGTAGATGTATCCGGTATCTATTTGTCCATTATATCATTATCTATTCAATATCTATAGTTGTCTTGTAGAAACAGAGTAAAGTACAGATCCTTATCTTTATTGGCCACCACTCTCTTTCGCTCTGTGTGTGTGTGCGTGTGTGTGTGTGTGTGTGTGTATAATGGTTCAATCACAACGTTATCATCCAGCAGGAGAGTAAAAGTGAGGCCATTTCTCCTTATTTAAATTGATTATTTAAATTGACCTCTGATCTCATAGCTCTAGGGCCGTTGGAATATCCACGTTACATCCTGGCCTTGAGGCAATCGCCTGACAGAGAAGGAATTTCTTACAATGATCATCTAATTTTAGATAAGAGAATGCATAGCCTTCCATGCTGATATTAGGTTCTGGCTCCTCCCAGCGAGAGGCTATCTTGTATGGACATTGTCCCTCCACACACACCTTATTCAACAACTCCTGCACCTGGGTAGGTGTGAGCCACAGCCCTAGTGGCAGTAAGATGTTGTGAAGGTCAGCTCACCTGTCGCTGCAGGTGAGAATAGAGAGCGGTCATTATAATAATTTATTTTGTATCATGAGCAGATTAGTACATTTACATATCAGTGCAACTCCGTGTGGTCTAGGGGCCTACTTTACCTCGAAGGCCTCCTTGGTTGTCGAGGTGTGCTGCTTCAGGAGAGTGGAGAGGGGGACGGGCCTAGCCCAGGTCTACGCTCTGTAAACAGGCACAGGTTGGCAGGGAGATGGGCCCCCTCCTGATACACAGACAATGTCAAAGACTTAGAATAGCAGCGAGCTGTGACTACTAGATGATATGGCTGGAACTCACTCACAAACACAAGGTCACACAGGTCTGATGCTACGTTCTGAATGTGTTCTTGTCGTCCTCCGTAGGTACCATCCGCCAGACATCAGGTAACAGAGACACTTATACCTGATAGATAGAGAGGGAGGGTTGTTCACTCCAATTCACTGTTACTGGTTTGTAGATGAAGTGCCACATAAAGTGGAAAAGGGCAAAACAAAGCAAGCATCTGATTGGCTGTTGTACTGCCTATGTATATATGTGTGTATATCTGTGAGAGTTGAGAGAGCGGGCGGATTTGATTACACTGAGCCGTGGGGCATCGGTCTACGGGCCTGTGGCGTGAACGGGCAAAAACGGTGCGGGAGGAGTGCCCTTCTCAAATCTGTTCGGTCATGTTGTCAACAAGGCAGCATGATGCATCGTCCAGAAACATACATCTCTTTTCCATAAAATATCTGTTTGTATTTTCAAACTAGTTTTCATTGGGAATGCAGATAAAGCTTAAAAAAAAAAAAATCAATACTCAACATTCAAATTCATCTAATCTCCCCAGTGTGTGAGCATGAACATGTGCTTGTGTAGTGTGTGTGTGTGTGGGACTGACTGTGAACGTGTGTGTATACTGACCACTGGGAGCAGGCGCTGAGGTCCAAACCACTGCATTCCATCACGCAGTGCAAGGCGGTCCTCAGCAAGGCGGTCCAAGGCGGTCCTCAGCAGCGCCTGAAGGTCCTTCAGCAGACTTGGACCCCACTTCCCCCAACAGGAACTGTCAAAGAAGGGGGAGAGGAGAGAAGGATGATGTGCTTATTATAGTTGAGGTAAATTGCAGTCTGTACCCAATCACAACGTAACCGTCCTCACCTTGATGAAAGAGGCATGGTGCCCACAGTGCTCACCTGTGGTTATGTCTGATCATACTGCACCGTCTGTACAGCTCCTCTGATCTGGCCATGGACAACAGCAGCAGCTGTGACACACACACAGTTACCATCCATTGGGCAAACAAGACACACGGGTGGTGAGTGTGTGCGAGTGCCTTATTCAGTGGCCTCTCTGTGTGTGTGTGTGTTGGTTGGGCTCGGGCTGGGCCGGACCTATGTAGTAAGAGACAGGGAGTGGAGGAGCTGGGAGGAAGGAAGGAAGGAAGGAAGGAAGGAAGGAAGGAAGGAAGGAAGGAAGGAAGGAAGGAAGGCTGTCAATCCAGTTGATTGTGAGGTGGCAGAAGCGGGAGGTGGGGGTAGTGACGCTGGAGCTCTAGACTGTCACAGGACACACTGGGGGAGACAGGGAGAAGGGAGGGGCGGATCAATTACCAGATTTACAGATTTGTTAAATGCCTGATTAGATAAATTAATGAATGACCGGTGAACTCACCAATTTCTGGGGAAGCAGGAGAAGAGGGCAGGACTGAGGTGTGGTAGTGGAGGTCTTTTTGGGATGAGCTCACTTCTCCTCCTTCCACCTCCTCCTCTTCTGGTCACAACCCCTCACTCTGCTGTCCTCCCAGAAACACACATACATACATGAACACATGGCCCAATCTCACAGAACGTACATTTTCCTTTGAGGTGAACAAAGAGACAAATCACACACCTCAGCGGATCTCTTTCTGGTGCCTCTGCACCAGCCATCAAGTCGATGACCATCGTTGGTCACCACCTTTCAAAGTGTGTTGCATTCTGGGGAGAAAAATTGTCAGACAAGTGCAAGTGTAGCACATGTGGATGTGTAAAACGTACTCCTCAGCCTGAAGTGTCCCCACTGATGCAGGCAAATAGCTAGCTTTTAGTGTGGTGCCGACGGGTACAATACTTCGGGAGGGTGGTCACGTGTGCAAGCAAGGCATAGTTACTGGGTTCGAGCCTCAGTGTGAGCATAATCAGGAGGAAGTGGTACTCGCTAAGCAAACAGCGTGACGTCCTTTACACCTACATTGGCTAAAAACATTTTCAGGTTCTTGCCATAGATTCCCAAGCAGATTTAAGTCAAAACCGTAACTCGGCCACACAGAAACATACACTGTCTTCTTGGTAAGCAACTCCAGTGTAGATTTAGGTTATTGTCCTGCTGAAAGGTGAATTAATCTCCCAGTGTCTGGTGGAAAGTGGACTGAATCAGGTTTTTTTTCTAGGATTTTGCCTGTTCTTAGTTCCATTTTTTTTTATCCAAACAAACTCCCCAGTCCTTACTAGCATACTCATATCATGATGCAGTGACCACTATTCTTGAAAATATGTGGAGTGGTACTCAGTAATGTGTCATATTGGATTTCCCCTAAACATAACACTGTATTCGGGACAAAAAGATTTAGAAGCTTGCCCCTGAACAAGGCAGTTAACCCACTGTTCCCCTGAACAAGGCAGTTAACCCACTGTTCCCCGGGCACCGAAGATGTGGATGTTGACAGAGGGGTTGTGTTAAATGCGGAAGACATATTTTAGTTGAATGCATTGTAGGTCTTTGGAGCTGATCATTGTAAATAAGAATTTGTTCTTAACTGTTTTGCCTCGTTAAAAATGAGTTGGTAAACAAACTGAAAGGGTACATTTCTGCCACCTGAAGAGGTAGAAAGCCAAGGTTGGTGATTTACTGCCACCTGAAGAGGTAGAAAGCCAAGGTTGGTGATTTACTGCCACCTGCAGTTATAGAGTGTTTCCTCACGAGTACAAATCATTATCTGAGCCTTCCTGGTGACATGGATGGAAATATGTGATCCTTCCTACAAACCTTGACAGAAAAGCTGCACATATCAGGCTACAACTTGTAAATCATTTTCTCCATTCCTGTTCAGAAAGTGTGATTATACTGTGTCCTAATAGCCTTGTTAATGTTCATTACATTTCACTTGTAAATAAACACGATTTTTGTTTTGGTTTCTTTTTTGTTTGTTTGAGTGTGTAATGATTTCAGGACCGTGGATATTACCAGGTAATTTAAAGATGTGTTTCTAGATAAGTAAGACACAGACCCCCCCCCCAAAAACGAACCATATTTGGTTAACAGAGGATAGAGACCCACCCACTTTAGCTGATCCAGGTAGGATAGTTCTCTCTACAACCCAATAACCTATGTATCCCATGTACAGAGTATGACAGTGTATTGCATTTTGGGGCTATGGAGGAGGTGGAGAACAAAGTGCTGCTGGATATGTTCGATACAGTTTACCTCCAAAACAAACCATATTTGGTTAGTAGAGACCCTACTTTCTATTTTCCACCCCACTTAAGCCGAGACTGGTAGAACAGTACTCTCTACAAGCCAGTATTTTCCCCCAAATATAGTGTATTTTATTGGGGGCTTTGGAGGGGTGGAGTGAAAAGCCAGCAGCAGGTAATGTAACATAGTCCCCCAACATAATATTTGGTTAGTAGAGACCTTATTGAGTATTTCACACCCCAGTTTATGAGACAGTTAGTACATTTTTTTCCGTCTTCTCTACAAACCAATAAGTATCCCATATACAGTGTGTTGCATTGCTAAGTATTGCTTAAATACGTCAAAATTATTCATTTATTTTTTTCATAGATGGTTGCAATGCTGTGAAAAACAGTTGCACTGCAGTTTGCAGGGGACATATTTTGAGAAAACAAATCTGCGTTCGTGCCCCGTGGCTCCTGCGGTGATAGTATCCTGCTGCTTGGAGAAAGGAATATATCGAGATTATAAACGTGTGCTTTTAAGGATAAATAGTCTAATATCGCCATCCAGAGTCTATTGGTCTTTATAAAATTGAGTTGTGGTATAATAATCTATGTAATCTATTATTGCATACGTGATTTGTACATATTTTAACTAATTAAAAACGGCCAAAACATAGATTCGAAAATGTATTCATTGTCGGGAATAATGTTGCCTTTGGTAAAAACAAATAAAAAATGTTTTACTCATCCCTGCTCAAGTGATGGATGACGTAGAAGTCAAGCGACGTACACACGTGTCGAAGCCTGGTGGAAGCACTAGAGACAAGAAATGGCTACCGACAGGTTGCAGTTCCATGAAATGGGCATAGATGATCGCATTTTAAAGGTAGATGTTCTTCTCTCCTGTAAAGCTATATGAGTATAAATGAATTGTTAAATTGCATGACCTCAATTGTGATATAAATCCGAGAACTATACGCCAGTAGACACTGAACGCTGCTAGGATAGCTAACATACGTCGCTAACGATAGCTAACTGTTAGCTAGCTACCATGTAAAAGTGTTTACTTTGCCTGTCAATCTGTCTGGATATCAACGTATTCAATTTTATATGGGACGTAGAATTAACCTATTGATCTATGTAACTACGTTATTTCGTTATGTAACTAGTTAGCTAGTTATTTAAACAATCACCTTAAATACAGGAAATTCAAGAAGTTGTCATGGAGAATATTTCAGAAATTAACGAATGAGATCATATAACGTCACACAGTATTTTGTTCTGATATGATTTCCTAGCTAGTAACTAAGACACTTATTTTTTTCCCCCACCTAGGCGCTGGCGGACTTGGGCTGGGCTCAGCCCACTTTGATCCAGGAGAAAGCCATTCCACTGGCACTGGAGGGCAAGGACATTCTAGCCCGGGCCAGGACTGGCTCAGGAAAAACAGCTGCTTACGCTGTGCCCGTCATCCAGCGTATCTTGACATCCAAACAAGTGAGAAGTAGTAGTAGCAAAGGCCATACTGTATCAAGGGGTTTATAACATCAGATCATGGGTGTCAAACTCATTCCATGGGTGGAGGGTGGTAATGGCTGTGGTCTAATCAACACTGTTACCATGGGTACTCCATGGCTATCAGTCCAAAATAAGCCGCTTTAAGAAATATTCAATAGTTTCAACAAGCCAGAATGTTGAATAAAATGACATTTAAACGTACTTTACTGGTTGTCTGTGCTGTTGGTACGTTTGGCTGTAGGAAGTGTGGATGGGGGTATCCACGGGAAAATGTTGTTTACCCAACGTTTTGCAGCACCGGTGGGTTCTGATGAGTTTCATGTGATGCACAATATGGGAACAATGGCTGCGTGTACCCGAACGTTGTCGGCCAAAGCATGTTCCTTTGCAGTCACCTGGAAGTGCTTGTGAAATGTGCCAGCTGATTGCGTGGGATAACATTTGGTCTGTGCTTCGGGTTAAACTCGGCCATTGTTGACACACTATGCAAGTCGCATGCTAATTGCATTCGCATTGAAAATACAAACCGATATACAGACCAGCATACTGAAAGTCAGGTTAATAACACTACTTTCTGGGTATTTTGTCTCCGATTACCTCCTACATGAGAAAATCAGAACAACAGGTAGAGCACATTCATGGGACTGTTCACAGAATGTTAGATGAGAGAGAGGAGTCTTTCACTCTCTGATTCCTAGAGGCTCGAGCGGAGCCAAGTAAAACCTCAACCAGGTGAGTGCAGTTCCTAACTAACCAGTGATCTTAATGGATTATTCTTTGGTCCATCAAGTACAGGGGAGGAGTGGAAACCCAAAGAGACTAGAGTCTTCCCTTTGTTGAACGAGTTTGACACCTGTGCTTTAGACCGTCTCTGGTAGTCGTGGCAGAGCCCTTCGATTGGGCGAAGAGTAATCCGGAGTTAGCATAGTGGTAGGTGATGTAGCCGTGGGGAGCAGCTTGAACCTTGCGTGTGTGTTCTCTCCAGAATGTCCGTGAGCAGGCAGTGAGAGTGTTGATCCTGGTTCCTACCAAGGAGCTGGGGCAGCAGGTACAGGCCATGATCCGCCAGCTGACTGCCTACTGTGCCAGAGACGTGAGGGTGGCAGACATCTCCGGCAAGGCTGACCTGTCTGCCCAGAGGTCAGTTTGCTCAACTGTCATCATCTAACATATTGTTACAGGAGACATTGTTCTGGTCTGCATATTAATGCCTGGGGAAAAGCATTTGTAGTCTTCATGCTTGTGTGTGTACCTGCACTTATGTGTGTGTGTGTGTGTGTTTCATGACAGGCCCATCCTGATGGAAAAGCCAGATGTGGTAGTGGGGACCCCCTCTAGGGTTCTGGCCCACCTCAGTGCTCAGAGCCTGGACCTGCAGGCCTCGCTGGAGACCCTGGTCATAGATGAGGCTGACCTGCTCTTCTCCTTCGGCTTCGAGGCCGACCTCAAGAGCCTGCTATGGTAAGACACCAAGATGGAGAGACGTACACACACTCTGATAGTGTCACTATAATAGAGTACTGTTTGTGAGTGGTTATGTTGAAATGTGCTAGCTTTCCATCCAATTGGCAAAAGATGTATGTGAATATTCTAAAAATCAAAATGCTCATTTTCCCAACAAGAGATGTTTCCATCCAATTGACGTGTTTTGCACAAAATGCTGTGCGTGATGACAGTGCACATACAAATAACTTTTGCGGTTCAATTCCCTTGTACCGACCCCCCCCCCAAATAATACAAGCTACATGGGTTTCCTGATAATTAGGTCACATTAAATGTTGCGTTGTATAGCGAATGTACCCACTCTGGTCTTAGCAGGTGTTCTCTAGCCAATAGCTTGCAGATAGTGTGGGAGGACTACCGATATGATGAGATTCTCTGGATAAGAGCGTCTGCTAAATGACTTAAATGTAAATGTAAATTATAATAAGCGCAAGATTATTTTTTATTTTTCACACGGCCGCCAATCATGCCACCGGAATAAGACGCTCGATATTCGCTTGAAAAGCAGCACCGACCCTCATCGCCGTGCACTTCCACCACCCTGTGAAGTTCATCATAACTTGTTTAAATCTGTAGCCTAATACAGTGCGTGCTTACTCGAATTGTGGTGGGAGGACCACACAACATGTCATTGCTTGACTCTGTTTACTTCGATATGATGGTTATTGTATTCCACCGCAATTTCTCGCATAACTGTCTTTGCAGACACAATGGGATCCCACCTAATCTAGGGTCGTGTTGTTGACACGTTTCCATCAGGCCTGTCGTGACATTTACTTTACTTGCGTAAGAAAGGTTGGATGGAAACCTGTTTAGAGGGAATCTCCCTTTCCCATGTACCTTTTTTTTTAGTAAATATTTTTTAATTTGTGTGTGTCATTCCATCAGCCACCTGCCAAAGATCTACCAGTCCTTCCTAATGTCAGCTACTCTCAGTGAGGATGTCCAGGCCCTGAAGGAACTGCTGCTGCACAATCCTGTAAGACAAACAAGAGTAGTGCTCATTTTAGTTTTCCTTTTCAAAACGTTTTTCGACGGTGTGCCCAACTGAACACGGCCCTGCTTTGATAGCATATTCTCTGTCGTATTTCCTCTCATATGGTGTGTGTCCGTCCTAGGTGATTTTAAAGCTGCAGGGCTCCCAGCTGCCAGACAGCTCCCAGCTGCAGCAATACAGTGTTCAGTGTGAGGAAGAGGACAAGTTCCTGCTCATCTACACCCTGTTGAAACTGCACCTGGTTCAGGGCAAGACCCTGGTGTTTGTTGGGGCAGTGGAGAGGTGCTACAGACTCAAACTGTTTCTGGAACAGTTCAGCATCCCCACCTGTGTACTCAACTCTGAGCTGCCTGTCCACTCCAGGTGAGGAGGGAGGGAAGGAACGATGTAGGTGTTGATTGACGTCCATCTGTTTTATCCATCAAAATCTGAACACTTTCCTGCGCTCTCTCGCCCCCTCACCCCAGGTGTCACATCATAACCCAGTTTAACCAGGGGTTCTATGATTACATCATCGCCACGGACGAGCAGGTATTGGCTGATCCCACCACCACCACAGCGCAGGCTGCCGAGGGGAAAGGGAAGAAGAAGAAGAATGCGGGGAGGTATGGGATACTGCAACATACAATTGAGCTATTTAGCAATCGGTCGCTTTAAACTCCTTATCCAGAGTTGAAATGATACCGTTTGTGCCCAGTTGGACTGAATTTGTTTGTTGTAGCAAAGAAGGAGCCACTTAGTTAGGATGCTGCACACTGTAGAAAAAATGTTTCGCAATGGAAACGAGAGTTTCTATTGGACAAATTCACATAGCTCCCTGCTTCGTTTGGTTCGGTTTATAGGTAATACACCCCCAGGTGATGGTACAATGACCCTTGACCTCTCACACCTGACTCCCACAGAGCCAAGGACAAGGAGTACGGTGTCTCCAGAGGAATCGACTTCCAGAATGTCTCCAACGTCATCAACTTTGACTTTCCCGCCACCGTGGAGTCCTATATCCACCGTGTTGGACGGTCAGTGTCAACAGAATACCATTCTATTGCTCAATTTTGAAGAAACAAGCCTGCACCTCTGAAATAACACACAAAGGCTACGTCTCGAATCACGCCCTATTGCTCCTGTAGTGCACTACTTTCTGAGCGGAGCTCTAGAAGAGGGTGTCATTCAAAATGTGCCTCTGGGCTATCCGCTCAAAGGATGAAGGTATTGGATAAAGCTCAACAATTCAACCTTTTCCTTCTGTAGAACGGCACGAGCAGACAACCCAGGCACCGCTCTCACCTTCATCTCACACACAGAGCTCCCCCTGCTGGCAGAGGTGGAGGACGCACTCATTGGCGGTAAGATCAGGCACTGTGTTTCTATCTGAGGTAGTCTGTCTTTGTGACACAACCTATTCTCTGTGCGGATGTAGCGGTAGTCTGTGTGTGTTTGACCTAGCGTCTCTGTGTTGTGCGTTTTCAGATAACACCGAGTGTGCTCTGAAGCCGTACGGGTTTAAAATGGAGGAGATTGAGGGCTTCAGATACCGCTGCCGGGTACGTACAGCACACCTGGGACGTTATATCACACTTGTTCACCTCACACTAGAGGGGCTGCGGGTCCCGACAGAGATCATTGCGGCGCGGTCTGGAGTCATGATGCGGTCGGGAGCGGGCGGTCAGACGGACAACTTTGTGATTCAACTATTTTTGTTGTTTCCGCGGATCATTTGGAAAAGGACGTCCGTCTGCTTTGCATGAGTTGGCCAACCTATTGTGTTAAAGGCACACAAAGAAAATGGTACAATTCACTCCTGAAGTTAAGTAACCCTCTCCTGGTCGGGCGTGCGAGATCAAGTGCGCCTAGTTTGTGTGCTCTCAGTGAAAGAGCGTAGGCTGCCTTTTTGCTTGGGTGGAGAATCACGTGGCGGTTATCTCTCCAAGGAAATGTATGATTAGACTTAAGTTTCGCTAATAAATATGGATCTTGGAAAGATGTAGATGGCGCTCAACCAAGGTGAGTGGGGGTGCAATCCAAAAATGACGTGGTGGGATGAAGGCGCAGCACGTGCGTATGGGTAACCGCGGTGAGCGACGCGAGCGGTTTTGATTTTCATACAAAAAGACCCATTTTGTCTCTGCTTGAATATCGTCCTCCTTAAAGGCAGGCTATATCCTATAGGACAATGCGAAATGTAGACTGTGTCGCTGTCGTCATTCTTGCTGCCTCCAGTTCAGTAGTCATACCTGCGAGGTCAGGTTTGTGTGTGTGTGTGTGTGGTCTCAATTAGAGTAGGATCCAGCCTCCTGCATGGGCAGAGAAGCATGGGGCAACTTTCCAAGGAAGTCTTCTCAAGGAAATGTGCTTCCTAAATATGGTTAGGCTATAGTTTACTACATTGCCTAGAAATAAATATTGTTCCACCACATTTGTCTCCATCTGAAAATCGTCCTGCTCCTAAAAGATAGGCTATAAAACTAATATAATGGGCCATGTGAGAATGTCTGGTAATTTAACCTACTACTTGGGTTATTTTTGCGTGTTTTTGATATGGCTGGCAAGTGAGCTGCGTCACATACGCCTAACATAACATTGTGGGACTGCGGTTGGGTTCGGGACCAGTTCTGCGGTAGCGGGTGGGAGTTGGACAGAACCAGCGGGTGTGGGCAGGTGCGGTTTGAAAAGCTGTGGGCTATACACCAGGTGTATAGCCTGTAATAATAAATGTGTGTGTCTAGGATGCCATGAGGTCAGTAACTAAGCAGGCGGTGAGGGAGGCCAGACTGAAAGAGATCAAACAGGAGCTGCTCAACTCAGAGAAACTCAAGGTGAGTGGGCTTCTCTCTCTCGCTCTCTCTCCTGCTCCCCTTTCTGTTTCTCTTCCTTTTCCATGGCACTGATTGGTCAGTTCTGTCACTCAGACGTACTTTGAGGACAACCCCCGAGACCTGCAGCTGCTGAGGCACGATAAAGACCTGCACCCTGCTGTCATCAAGCCACACCTGAAGAACGTACCAGAATACCTCAGTAAGACACACACATTGCTTAGGGACCTCTCTCCTATCAATAATGGTTTTCAACCTTACACTCAGCTTATGGTAATGTGTAAACAATATTCTCATTGGCCGTTTCAGTCCCTCCGACGCTGAGGGGAGTGGCCAACCCAATGTCCGGCAGGAAGAGGAGGAGGAGAGAGAAGCCCAAACCTGACGGGGTCGTCAAGACAACCTTTAAGGTAAGGTTCCGAACTAACTCTAGCCCAGGCATAACTTTAACCCTATCATAATCCCTATACCCCTGGCCTTAACCCTAGCCTAGCTCAACAAAGACCGCGCTGGGGAGTTGCAGACATTCCATTAGCTTTTTTTCTCCCATTATTTCCTTCACACTGGGAGCAGCAAACAATAACCAAGCATTTACTTTCAAAGCTGTAATGGATACTCTGAACCGTCTAACCCCGTCTCATCCCTTTTTCCTCCTAGAAGGACTTCCGAGGCAAGAACCCCTTGAAGAGTTTCCACTACACCGGGGGGAGGAGCCGAGGGGGCAAGGCTGGCAAATCCTAGGCCTCCATGTCAACGTGCACCAATCAGACTTGCTGTGCACAGCTGGCCTATGACATCACCAGTTTCCAGATCAGTTCGGGTGGAGAGGAGACAAACTGAGGAAGCCATTGTAGACTACTGAGACTACCGAGTGTCCAACATCAGGGTGGTATTCACTAGACCCCAAACGGAAGAAAACCGACTGAAACAAGGCGGGACTGCCTGAACTTTTCCAATAAGAAACGCTTATTTGAGTTTTGCTACGTGTTGAAACGGTGTGCACTAATGAATACCGCCCAGGTTTGAGGAACCTACCAGCAGCACCGTTACTCCTCTGTCAGTGAACCAACATCCTCGTTTCCATTGTCTGGTTAGAAAACCTTCTGTGAACTCAACAGAATGTCCCTTCCCTCAACACAACAAGGTGTTTTTTCACAGTAATGTAACAATGACTGCATTACTCTGAACTTCCACTGAAGCAAATTACCTTCACTAGTGTTCAAAATCCTAATTTGAAGAATGAAAATTGCCATTTCGTTTCAGTAAGTAACTTTCTATTGTTGAATTGGGATCTCAATTTACTTCCGTAACTGAAATGCAACACCTGTTTTACGACACACACGATGTACCTTGAAATGTCCGTGTGATTTCAGATGGTTACATGTGGGTATTGTTTCTTTGTAACACACTTTTCTGAATTATTATAACATTTTATTAAATGGGTTTGTGCTCTTTAAGCTGTTTGCTGTTGATCATGTCACTCCCAGAGGTCTCTCCCTCTAATGAAAGGTTGTGCTGTGTAGCTGCTTTTGAGACTCCAGACTCCTGCATGCATCTGCGGTTCCTTTCCTTGGTCTCTGCCAGGAGGCTGCTTAAAAACCCTGAGCCCACAGCTATATCCTCCTCTCCTCTCTCTGACACACCACCAAACAGGACTAAGTTCGATACACATCTGCACACCAAAGTTTTCACCACAGCCTTCTACGAACCAAAACGTTCTACACACCAAAGATTTCAACAATATTTTCTTCAGTCTCCAGGCTTTTAGAGACTCTTCAAGCTCTTAGAGACTCTTCAAGACAGACTGACTCCGGCTGAGACGTCTTCTAAACCTGAGGACTGTTGGATGGTCTATTGTTGTCGTCTAGCACATGCAGGTCATCTGTTAGCTGACTACTCTGACTGGTCTGTGTGAGAGACTGTGGGTGGCCTGAGGATTTTGTGCGTCACTAAAACATTAGTTGGCCTATTTGGTCTGCAACCTTGCCTTTGTTTCGTTGGTGCAACCCAGAGTGACTGAGGAATCGTCTCCTGCATGGCAGATAAGGTCTTTTTAGAGCTGGGGTCAGGTTGCACTTCGAGTCCTGGTTCTGAGTGTAGGAAGAAGATGAGGGGTGCAGGGTTGAGTTTGTGGGTCTCTCTGGTCCTGTGCTGCTGGGTTCTGGGCTGGGCTGGAGGTGTAGAGGGACAGGACACTGCATGTGTCCAGACACAGGTGAGACAGACTGGACCTGTGGCGCGTGGGAGAATGGAACAAATCGTTCATCCGCTGTAACGTGAGGACCAGGATTGTACAGTAACTGTAAAATGTCCACCCATTTATCCCACCCATTTATCCCATACATCTCTGATTGCAGCTAGTTTGTCTCTCTCACGTCGACCGGGTCTGGTATCACGGTTATCAAAGCGAATTGCCTGAGAAATGATGTGGAATTCTTGCGGAGAAATTGTTGCCCGGAATATTGGCTTTCCATTTTCTTCATCCCACAGGCTGGCCCTTCGCTTCTCCGTTTGACTTGTACACTCCAGCTAATATCAGCAATCCAATGTCCGCCTGCAAGTCAATCTGATCCAGTGGCTTCCAGTTCTCTTGAAACACACGGCTCCCCCCAAGTTGGTCATGTCCAGTACAATCTTCTCTATTGCTCGGGGTAAAAAAGAGCATCATGGACTCGAGTGACAGCAAATCGTGTAGGCCCTGGATCAACTCTGATTACATTGGAAGCTGACAGTCTACCTTGACTTTGTCGTGGTGACGGTGACCATCCAGTATTACCATCTTTAGACTTCTATGTCCTCCCTTCTCTGGATGATGGCTCTGGATGATGGCTGTTGCTCTCTCTCATCTGATGGAGGGGATGGTATGGAAGATATCATCTCGGAATGGAGTCAGTCTGGATCATCGACAGCATTGTCCTCCATCTTTGAAATGTCCTCCGTCTCCGAAACCTCTTCTTCTATTTCACTGTCACAGTCCAGAATTTGTGATAAGGCTGCATGGACTGAATATCTTTCGGAGCTCATTTTTGACCGCCTGTGTCAGAGACCAGCTGCTCTCGCACTGAGAAGGAGAAGCTTGGGGAAAGCTCCTATTCACCCAAACAGAATTATAAAATTGCAACCAGAACCAGTCAAAACAAAATGCATCAAATACACTTGTTTATTTTGGATTTATCTATACACATGAAAGCCTCCTGGTCAAAATGACCTCCGACATCATGTTTTTATACACAATCTAGACAGACATTCCACAACACATCAGTGTGTCCACATTTTAAAGTGAAGGTTCATGACCCTAAATGAGGAAAAGTCATTTAATTTCATGGCGAAAAAGAGGTTAACTGGTATTTTAGACGACTCAAAAAGTGGAAATGGGTCAAATTGACCCGCAACATAATAGCAAGGCTAGATACCTCAGAGTAGGCTTGCCTGAGTAAATAATACCGTTAGCATGCCTTTGACTCCCTCATCTGCACAGAAAGACTGCCCTATTCTCTGATCAATGTGTGTGCGTCACAAAAATATATCAGAATAAATGTAAAACCATCATGAGACATTAATAGAAGAGCACCAAAGAAGTATTATTCTTTTAATATAAAAAGTGCTACAAAAAATGCAGTTACAATATTGTCTTTCAGCACGAGACGGAATTAAATTGTTTTTTTATTTCCCACAATTTGAATAATGCCTTTTAGCTATGATTGTGTATTTACAAACTGTAATGTGTTACTTTAGCAATTCAATTTAGTAATCATCAAACTTGTAATCAAAGATGTAGTCCTGTGTGGGCTCTGACTCCTGGATTTCCGTGAGGATCTCGGCCTGCGTGGGCTCTGTGTACGAACTCTCCACAGGGAACCACGAGTCATACCAGGAAGTAGTGCTCTCGGTCACCAGCTCCGCCGTCGTGGTGGGGGCCGGTGTGGTGGTCGTGGTGGCAACGGTCGTGGTGGTGGAGAGGTTGGCCCTGAGTCTCCGCAGGCGCAGCTGGCGCAGGCGCATCAGCCGTAAGCGGCGGAGGTTCTTAGCATTCTGTGAGTCGGCTGCCCTGCCACCGGTGTCCGTCGTTGTGGTGTTCATGCTGCCAACGGCTCCACCACTGATGTCACTTCCTGCCTGGGGTGGTGCCTTGGTGACAAGCCGTATTGGCCTCTTGCCGTGGAGGTCCATGATCTGCTTGATGCGATCCCAGTTGGACTTGGCCAGGGTGAAGCTGCAGGGGGTGGCCCCGGAGTCGTAGCCCACCATGCACAGCCGGGTCTGGGGAGTGTGGCCTTCGGCGCGGGCCATCACACGGTACTCCCCGGGGTTCAACAACCGCCAGTAGTCTCCGGCTGCAGCTACGGAGGGGTGAGAAAAGGAAAGACCAGAAAGAGAGGATCAGAAATGTCATATCATTTTGGAAGGAACTACCATGTACATTTGTCTTTGGTCTTCCTCTGCGATATGCTGTGTGTGTGTAGATGCAGGTTTACCAGTCTTGACATCGTGCTTGATACCTTCCACAGAGATGGTGGCGTTGGCCAGAGGATTGCCCTCCATGTCCCTTACTATACCCTTTATCCCACGATGCACCTGGCACAGGAAACAGAACCTCTATCAGGGCTCAACGCTCAGATGACATCACTGGGCGCAATTCAATCAAGTACAGCATTTACTCAGTGGCATATAAGGGAAAGGGGGATTCCTGGTCAGTTGTACAACTAGATGACTTCAACTGAAATGTATCTTCCGCATTTAAACCAACCCATCTGAATTAAAGGTGCGGGGCGCTGCCCTAATCAACATCCACGTCTTCAGCACCAGTGGGTTACTGCCTTGCGCAGGGGCAAAACAACACCTTTTTACCTTGTCTTTTTACCTTGTCAGCTCAGGGATTTGATCCAGCAACCTTTCGGTTATTGGCCCAACACTCGTAACCACTAGGCCACCTGCCACCCTTACTTTCTTGGGGACCTGAATATTGACTGGTTTTCATCAAGCTGTCTTCTCAAGTGGAAGCTTCTTACTGTAACCAGTGCCTGTAATCTGGTTCAGGTTATTAATCAACCTACCAGGGTGTTTACAAAAACTGCAGGAACCAGATCACCCACATGTATCAATCACATTTTTACTAATGCTGTAGAACTTTGTTCTAAAGCTGTTTCCGTACCCATTGGATGCAGTGATCACAATATAGTGGCTACATCCAGGAATGCCAAAGTTCCAACAGCTGGGCCTAAAATTTGTGTATAAGAGATGATACAAAAGATTTAGCTGTGACTCATGTGGATGATGTTAAACATATTTGTTGGTCTGATGTGATTAATGAGGAGCATCCAGATGCTGCACTTGATGAATTTATGAAATTGCTTCTTCCAATTATTGATATACATGCACCTGTTAAGAAACTGATTGTTAGAACTGTTAAGACTCCATGGATTGTTGAGGAATTGAACAACTGTATGGTTGAAAGATGTGCAAAAGGAGTGGCTAATAAGTCTGTCTGGCTTACTGCATATTGAGAAATGATGTGACTCAACTCAACAAAAAGAAGAAAGTGTATTATGAAGCCAAGATCAACGATATAAAGAACGATGGGAAAAAAAACTTTGGAGTACTTTAAATGACATGATGGGCAGAAAGACAAACTCAACTCAATTTGAATGATTATTTAATTGGCAAAGTGGGCAAACTTAGGCAGGAAATGCCCACGACAAACGGTGAGCAATTATATTTATGCATAAAAAACTAATGAAAGAAAAGCAGTGCAAGTTTGAATTTTGTAAAGTTAGTGCGGGAAAGGTAGAAAAATAGTTATTTATCAATAATGATTGGCATTGACAACTTAGATGAAAAGCTACTGAGGATGCTGGCTGACTCTATAGCCACTCCTATCTGTCATATTTTGAATCTGAGCCTAAAGGAAAGTCTTTGTCCTCGGGCCTTGGGGGAAGCCAAAGTAATTCTGCTACCCAAGAGTGGTAAAGCGGCCTTTACTAGTTCTAACAGCAGACCTATCAGCTTGCTGCCAGCTCTTAGCAAACTTGGAAGAAATTGTGTTTGAACAAATACAATGCTATTTCTCTGTAAACAAATTAACAACAGACTTTCAGCATGCTTATGGAGATGGGCACTCAACATGTACTGCACTGACACAAATGAGTGATGATTGGTTGAAAGAAATTGATAATAAGAAGATTGTGTGCTCAGTTTGAACTGTTTTGCGATGATCGGGGCGATGGGTAGGTATTTGACAACCTTTTCTTTCCTCCCTCTTTCCAGGGATCCCGTGTTTCGCTCGTACCTCACTGTGACGTCTATACTGTTAGACTTCAGTGCAGCCTTTGATATTATTGACGATAACCTGTTGTTGAAAAAACTTAAGTGCTATAGCTTTTCAACCTCTGCCACCATATCGTGGATATCAGAGCTATCTATCTAATAGAGCTCAAAGGATTTTCTTTAATTGGAAGCGTCTGTCAAACATGTAAAGTGTGGGATACCGCAGGGCAGCTCTCTAGGCCCTCTACTCTTTTCTATTTTGACCAATGACCTGCCACTGGCATTAAACAAAGCATGTGTGTCTGTGTATGCTGATGATTCAACCATATATTCATCAGCAACCACAGCTAATGAATTCACTGAAACCCTTAACAAAAAGTTGCAGTCTGTTTTGGAATGGGTGGCCAGTAATAAACTGGTCCTGAACATCTCTAAAACTAAGAGCATTGTATTAGGTACAAAATATTTTAAGTGCTAGACCTCAGCTGAATCTGGTAATGAATGGTGTGGCTGTTGAACAAGTTGAAGAGACTGAATTACTTGGCATTATCTTAGATTGTAAACTGTCATGGTCAAAACATATAGATTCAATGGTTGCAAAGATGGGGAGAGGTCTGTCCGTAATAAAGAGATGCTCTGCTTTTCTGACACCACACTCCAAAAAGCAAGTTCTGCAGGCTCTAGTTTTGTCTATCCTTGATTATTGTCCAGTCGTGTGGTCCAGTGCTGCAAGGAAAGACCTAGTTAAGCTGCAGCTGGCCCAGAACAGAGCGGCACGTTTTGCTCTTAATTGTAATCAGAGGGCTGATATAAATACACTGCATGCCAGTCTCTCCAGGCTAAGAATTGAGGAGAGACTGACTGCATCACTTCTTTTATAAGAAACAATGTGTTGAAAATCCCAAATGGTTTGCATAGTCAACTTACACACAGCTCTGACACACACACACACTTATCCCACCAGACATGCCACCAGGGGTCTTTTCACAGTCCCCAAATCCAGAACGAATTCAAGAAATGTACAGTATTATATAGAGACCTTATTGCATGGAACTTTCTTCCATCTCATATGGCTCAAATAAACAGCAAACCTGGTTTCAAAAAACAGAAAAAGTAACACCTCGCAGCACAACGCCTCTCCCCTATTTGACCTAGATAGTTTGTGTGTATGCATTGATATGTAGGCTACGTGTGCCTTTTAAAAATGTATGTAGTTCTGTTCTTGTCTAATGAGGTTCTGTATTATGTTTCATGTTTTGTGTGGACCCCAGGAAGAGTAGCTGCTGCTGTTGCAACAGCTAATGGGGATCCTAATAAAATACCAAATGTTTATAAAATAACAAAGTAACAAAAGGCACAGTAAAATGCATTCAAAAAACAGATAATATTAAATTAATGTCGTCTTGGTAGTGTGTATTCTGACCTGTTCTATGAAGGACAGTAGTGCCTCTCGGTTGTTCTCCCACTCCAAAGGCAGCTCACTCTCGTGCGGAAACTTGTCACAGCCCAAGAAGACGGACAGCTCAAAGCAGTTAGTGTGCAGGTAGCTGAAGTCATTCATACCTGGGGGTTTAAATCATGAGGGAAGTATAAAACATGAGATGGAGTTTCTTAACACTGTCTGCTTCTCTCTATCTCTCTTTAACCTGATTCTTCATACTTATTTCTTCCTCTCTCTCTGTCACACCCTGATCTGTTTCACCCGTCTTTGTGCTTGTCTCCACCCACCTCCAGGTGTGGCACATCTTCCCCATTATCCCCAGTGTATTTATACCTGTGTTCTCTGTTACCAGTTCGTTTTGTTTTGTCAAGCATACCAGCGTTTTCCCCGTGCTCCTGTCTTGCTCTAGTTCCCGTTCTCCCGGTTTTGACCATTCTGCCTGCCCTGAGCCTACCTGCTGTTCTGTACCTTTTGGACTCTGCTCTGGATTTACTGACCTCTGTCTGCCCTTGATCTGTCATTTGCCTGCCCCACTGTTTTTGTAATAAACTTTTGTTACCTCGAAACTGACTGCATCTGGGTCTTTTCCTGAGCCTTGATACTCTCTCTCCTTTTTTTCTCCCTATCTCTCTCCCGTGCCCTTCCTTCAGACTCCTCTCTTCTCTCGCCTCTCCTCCACTCTTCACGTCTTTCCCCGTCCCCATTGACACTCACTCCCCACCACAGGCTTCCAGCTGGCCCTGTTGATGATGCCCTGTCCCCCAGAGATGTCGTCGGTGTGGCAGGAGCCCCGCTGGGTCTCTGTCATGGTCAAGTGGCTGTGGGCATACGACATGGCCAGCCAGCGGAACATGGTGTCGTCTGCCGTCTCCCGTAGCGCGTCCCCGTTCTGACGCTGCATCCGGGCCCACGTCTCCTCGTTCATCTCATGGTCCATACCGGGCCGAGACCCACGCCGAGACCCCAACGTCTGTTGAAAGACACAGGAATCAGATTATGTTAATGTAATAGAAGATAGCAGGGCTGGAAATGGCATCCTATACTATTGGATCCCTGTGCAGATATAAATCTATGGGTACGTCTGAAATTCCCGAGATAAAGATTCCCGATATAGGATACTACTTTTCCTGCTTTGTCTTATTTCAGTCACAACCGAAACCCACCCCTGCAGCCCTTGGAGGCCGCTGCATATCAAACGGGTATGCCACTACTTTTTCTCCCCCCTGCAAATTGGCTCCCAACACAAATGGGGTCCGCTCCATCCAGTTAATGATAGCTTTGGTCTCCAGGGCAACCTACAAAAAGAGAGAGAGAGAAAATAGAGATGTCACCCCAGAAATTCAAACTAGTATAATTGGAAATTGTGAGAGAGAGAGAGAGAGAGAGTGAGACAAAGCGAGAGAGAAAATAGAGACTAGTATAATTGGAAATTGTGAGAGAGAGAGAGAGAAAGAGTGAGACAAAGCGAGAGAGAAAATAGAGACTAGTATAATTGGAAATTGTGTGAGAGAGAGAGAGAAAGAGTGAGACAAAGCGAGAGAGAAAATAGAGACTAGTATAATTGGAAATTGTGAGAGAGAGAGAGAGAGAAAGAGTGAGACAAAGCGAGAGAGAAAATAGAGACTAGTATAATTGGAAATTGTGAGAGAGAGAGAGAGAAAGAGTGAGACAAAGCGAGAGAGAAAATAGAGACTAGTGTAATTGGAAATTGTGAGAGAGAGAGAGAGAGAAAGAGTGAGACAAAGCGAGAGAGAAAATAGAGACTAGTATAATTGGAAATTGGACAGTAGAAAATCAATAACAGAAACAACAACGTCTCGAGCCCAAACACTCACAGAGCCATTGAGGAAGTTCTCTGGGAGTGGGATGTGGTGATTGGGTACAATGCGTGGGACCCAGCCCCTGTCCTCTGCCCCCCACAGAACACTGTTGAGGTCCGGGAAGTTCTGGAAGATATCGTATCCCTCCTCCGTCCAGTGTCCCAGACCCCAATTCCCCATCTCAGAGCCCTGGAGACGAGAGAGGAGAGGTGAGAAAATGTAATCTCTATTGGAGAGATTATTGCAAATACACTTCTTAGAGCAGGCAGATTGGGACCTGTGGGGAGAGAAATAGGATATGGGAAGAACAACATAATGTTACATTGGTTCCCGTTTCATCAATTAAAACATATATATCCCTTGTTGGAGCATCTTTCTGGAATGAGCCCAGGTCCCTCACCATCTCGTAAGCCAGTTCGTAGGCGTCTGGGTTGAGTGAGGGAACCAGGTGTATTCTCACACCCTCCACCAGGCGGCGCACTCGGGGGTTGTCGTCATTGTACTCCTTACACATGAATTGCATCAGCAAGAGGAGCAGCTCCCGCCCCAGCGCCTCGTTGCCATGGAGACCCGCCGTGTAGCGAAACTCCGGCTCACCTGTTGAGTAAGATGTCTTTATGTGACAGTGTTTTGTGATCACTTAGTATGTGTGCGAGGTCCGTTGCTGTATGGCTCACCAATTACACACACACACACACACACACACACACACACACACACACACACACCTGTCTGGTGTTCCCCGGGGTTGTCAGAGATCTCCATGGCGTACATCTTCAGGCCAGCAGAACTCTTCCCAATGTTATAGATCCTTGTGATGTTAGGACACTCCTCATTTATCACCTTCATCATCTGGGATGGAGAGAGGGAGGCAGGAGAGAGAAGGGAGGTGGGTGAGAGGAAGGGAGATATGGGAAGATGGAGGGAGAGAGGAGAGTGATGTGTTAGGTGGGGGGGGCGGAGGGGGAGATGGAGCAGGAGGAGAGAGTGGGAGAGGAGGATAGAGAGAGAGGGATGAGGGAGAGATGAAAGAGGGACAGTGGCTATCTCACCTGACATACCCACCTGTGCCCCACTCTCCTTTTAGACTCACCTGTCTCATGTCCTTATAGTTGTGGTGTCTGTAGTCCAGGTCGTCTGTGGGGTGGACCTCATTCTCACTGCGGAAGCTGCCTGCGGGGAGTGAAGGGAGGAACAACATTGGAAGCATGTGGTGGAATTCAAATGGGAGAGTAACGGGGATGTTTGTGGGCGTGATTATGATCCTTTTATAGGTTATGAGGTGATGGAGTTAGGGACGTGATGAGGTTCTGGAGTTTTTGGAGGGGATGTTTTCACTGAGGTGATGGGGTTATGCATTGTATTGTACTCACTTGGCAGTTGGCAGGCCATGACCTCAGCTCTGAGACACAAGCTACCGTTCCAGCTCTGGGGAAGGATACGGATGTAACGTGCCACAATTGGCCAATCAAACTGCACCATCACTGGCGTGTCCCTATCCACATTGCCATAGAACAACTGGAGGGATGGAGAGGGGAAAGATTAGAGAGGAGGAAAGTTGAGATAATAAATTGGCAGCTGCACTGACCAATCTTAAGAGGTCACTCACCCACTCCGCATAGCCATCGTGGAGCACCGTCCAATCACGACTGTCGTTACTGAAGGACACGTGGAACGTGGACACAAAATCTTCTCTGAAATACAGGAAGAGAGAGAGAGAGAAAGAGACTTTATAAGTCATACGAATAGCCAACATTGTGTAATCTTTAACATTTAAAGTGCCAGTTGATTCCACAGGAAATATTCAATTTCCTATAACTTTTTCCCTATAATCATTTTTGCAGCATTCTGCTTATCTAATGGATTAAAAAAACATTGATGTGAATGGTGTTTGGTTTGTATTCATTTCATGTGTTGTTCATTTCAAATCAATTGTGCAGGCTAATGGGGATTCCAACTGGCACTGGCTGTGTGAACAGTGCAGTGACCCCAGGGCTGTGACCCCGGACAGCAGGACTTACACTGTGTCTGAATTTCTGCCCTGTACAATGACTCCAGTGAACTCCACCTCTCTGCGAGCGTCCACCTCAAACCAGTGGTTATTCTCCTCTGGCTCTGCGCACCACGCACCCCCGTACACACCGTCGTCATCACCGGAACTCTGGGGAGACAAGATTATCCCCTCAACTGGTCAATCATGCAGCATCCTCTTAAGATCTGAGGAAATAGTTGGAAGGAAAAGCTCCCTAGGTAGGAATGAACCTTGAGAGGAACCTGTCTCTAGAGGGGGAGCCCATTTTCCAGTACTATGGTGGCAAGATGGTCCCGACAGACATGGCAGCTCTGCTTCTAGCTCCTAAGCAAATTTGCAATACTTAGTATTTTGTGTTATTTCTTACATTTTTAGCCCAGAGCGTTTTTTTTTGTGTTTTTGCATACAGCCAGAAATAACTTTTGGATATCAGAGCGATGGTAACTCATCAGCATTACGACCAGGAATATGACTTTACCAAATTGGATTCTTTGTTCGTACCCCCCAGGGCAATTGAACTTATCCCAGAGGCTGCTCCAAGACGCCGCCAGCAGAGAACAAGTATTCGGAGTGGACTTCTAGTCCGACTCAGGAAGCGTGCACACCATCCACCACTTCCAAATATATTACTTGCTAATGTTCAGTCTCTGGAAAATAAAGTAAACGAGCTCAGGGCGAGGATCTCCTTCCAGAGAGACATCAGGGACTGTAAACATACTCTCTTTCACGGAATCATGGCTCTCTCGGAATATACTGTTCCCGTTCATACAGCCTGCTG
This sequence comes from Oncorhynchus keta, assembly GCF_023373465.1. NCBI lineage: Eukaryota > Metazoa > Chordata > Actinopteri > Salmoniformes > Salmonidae > Oncorhynchus > Oncorhynchus keta. The sequence goes on along the minus strand of NC_068426.1, from coordinate 33,870,363 downwards.
GGTTCTCAGTACATCGTACAGACAGGAATAAAGAACTCTTCGGGAAGAACAAGGGCGGTGCTGTATGTTTCATGATTATTTTAACTACTCATGGTGTGATTGTGATAACATACAGAAACTCAAGTCCTTTTGTTCACCCGACCTAGAATACCTCACAATCAAATGCAGACCGTATTACCTCCCAAGAGAATTCTCTTTGGTCATAGTCACTGCCGTGTATATTCCCCTCCAGCCGATACCACGACAGCCCTCAAGGACCTACACTGGACATAATGCAAACTGGAAACCACATATCCTGAGGCCGCATTTATTGTAGCTGGGGATTTTAACAAAGAACATTTTAGGAAAACACTACCAAAGTTCTATCAACACTTTTGCTGTAGTACTCGCTCTGGTAAAACACTCCCCCTTTCGAAATGCCTACAAGGCCCTCCCCCGCCCTCCCTTCAGCAAATCAGATCCGAACTCCATTTTACTCCTTCCTTCCTATAGGCAGAAACTCAAATAGGAAGTACCCATGCTAAGGTCTATTCAGCGCTGGTCTGACCAATCAGAATCCATGCTTCAAGATTGTTTTGATCACGCGGACTGGGATATGTTCCGGGTAGCCTTTGAGAATAACATTGACGTATACATGGACACGGTGACTGAGTTCATCAGGAAGTCTATAGGGGATGTTGTTCCCACTGTGACTATTAAAATCTACCCAAAGCAGAAAACATGGATAGATGGCAGCATTTGCGCAAAACTGAAAGCATGAACCATCACATTAAACAATGGCAACGTGACTGATAATATGGTTGAATACAAACATTGTAATTCTTCCCTCCGTAAGGCAATCAAACAGGCAAAACGTCAGTACAGAGACAAAGCGGAGTCACATTTAAATGGCTCAGACAGGATACGTATGGGAGGGTCTACAGACAACCACAGACTACAAAGGGAAAACCAGCCACGTCGCAGACACCGTCTTGCTCTCAGACAAGCTAAACACCCCTTTCACCCGCTTTGAGGATAGCACAGTGCCACCGACACAGCCTGCACCCAAGGACTGTGGGCTCTCGATCTCCGTGACCGATGTGAGTAAGACATTTAAGCGTGTTAACCCTCGTAAGGCTGCCGGCCGAGGGCAGATCAACTGGCTGGAGTGTTTAAGGATATATTCAATCTCCCCCTATCCCAGTCTGCTGTCCACACATGATTCAAGATGGCCACCATTGTTCCTGTACCCAAGAAAGCAAAGGTCACTGAACGAAATGACTACACTCACTTCTGTCATCATGAAGTGCTTTGAGAGGCTAGTTAATGATCATACAATTTCTACCTTACATGACACCCTAGACCCACTTCAATTCGACACAATAGATCCACAGACAATGCAATCGCCATCACACTGCTCTATCCCATTTGGGCAACAGGAATACCTGCGGAAGAATGCTGTTCATTGACTATAGCGCAGCCTTCAACACCACAGTACCCTCCAAGCTCATCATTAAGCTCAGGGCCCTGGGTCTGCACCCTGCCTTGTGCAACTGGGTCCAGGACTTCCTGACGGACCACCCCCAGGTAGTGAAGGTAGGAAACAACACCTCCACTTTGCTGATCCTCATCACAGGGGCCCCACAAGGGTGCGTGCTCAGCCCCCTCCTGTACTCCCTGTTCACCCATGACTGCTTGGCCACGCACGCCTCCAACTCAATCATCAGGTTTGTAGAATACACAACAGCAGTAGGACTGATTACCCAACAATGGAAACAGCAGAGGGAGCAAGCCCCTATCCACATCGATGGGACCGAAGTGGAGAAGGTGGAAAGCTTCAAGTTCCTCCGCGTACACATCACTGACAATCTGAAATGGACTACCCACACAGACAGTGTGGTGAAGAAAGCGCAAAAGCGCATCTTTAACGGCAGGAGGCTAAAGAAATTTGGCTTGGCCTGTAAGACCCTCACAAACTTTTACTGATACACAATTGTGAGCATCCTGTTGGGCTGTATCACCGCCTGGCACGGCAACTGCACCACCCACAACCACTGGGATCTCCAGAGGGTGATGCGGCACATCACCGGGGGCACACTGCCTGACCCCCAGGACACCTACAGCACAGGAAGACCAAAAATATCATCAAGGACATCAACCACCCGAGCCACAGCCTGTTCACCCCGCTATTATCTTTAAGGCAACTGAAAAACAGCTTCTATCTCAAGGCCATCCGACAGTTAAATAGCCATCACTCGCCGGCTACCACCCGGTTACTCAACCCTGCATCTTCGAGGCTGCTATACATAGACACGGCCACTTTAATAATGGAACACTAGTCACTTTAATCATGTTTACATTACTGCTTTATTAATCTCATATGTATTTACTGTATTCTATTCTACTGTATTTTAGTCAATGCCACTCCGACATTGCTCAATCTAACGTTTATATATTTATTAATTCCATTATTTTACTTTTAGATTTGTGTGTATTGGTATGAATTGTTAGATACTTCTGCACTGTTGGAGCTAGGAACACAGGCATTTTGCTACACCTGCAATAACATCTGCTAAACACGTGTATGTGACCAATAACATTTTATTTTATTTGGTGTCCAGTATGTAGTATTCTAAGTATATCTGCAGTACTATGGTGTGTATGTTATGTAGTATATTGTTATACAATACAGTGTGTACCTGCATGTGGAGCCTGCCCCTCTAAGCAGAGAAACCGTGGTGAGACTGAGACAAGGCAATACTATGGTGTAGTACTGTGTATCTCTATACTATAGTGTACTCTGTGTACCTGCATGTTGAGCCTGCCTCTCTGAGCTGAGAAGCCATGGTGAGACTGAGACGAGGCCAGCAGCTGGTCATCATCAACACGATGGGACTCCAGGCCTAGAGGAGGGCATTCTGGGAAAACAAAACAAAACAACTGAAAACTAATGGGACACACACCAAAACAGTTCAGTCAGCCATGCTAAATGTTTTGGTCTGTAGTCGTCAAGAGCAACAGGCTAAAAACACAGTCCAATACTGACCACATCTTACACAAACACAAACACGCACACTCACCCACAACCACACACAATGCTTTTTTAAAATTCTGAAAAGGCTATAAGGGAATGGTTGTTTTCAAGTGCTGCAAAACGTTTTTTGCTTTCTCATAGCATTCTTTTTCCTTTTTATGAGGTCTCGGAGGCCATAACACGAGTCTCAAATCTGGTACTTGGAAGAGAAGATGACGGTGAGATAAAGAGAGAACAGGCTAGTCGTCTCCTAGTCTGACTGTACAGTAAACATCTATTTTTGGCCGGACCAGAAGGATGATTGGGGAGAAAACAAGTTTATTACAGGAAACAGAAGAAAACAGGGCAGCATTCCAACAGTATCTAACTGCGACAGATAAACACTCACATATCAAAGACTGAGACATTTACTGTAGGGAAGGTTTGGGGGTATAGGGTTAGGGGTTCAAGTAAAGTTGAAGCTGATCATTGGTGAATATGATTATGAAAACCGGTATTGAGGTGATTTTCTTACTCTTGGACTCGGCGTGTAACGGGATCTGCCTCAGCCTCTCCTCCTCTTCCTCTTCCCACATCTTCCTCAGCCGTTCCACTGTGGTGTAAGACACAGCCATTACTCTCCAGCTCAGCAAGCATCAAATACTGTCCTCTCATATGTGCTGCCGGTATAGCACTGCGCAGTTACTGCCATTCCATTACCCTCCAATAACCCTCCGTGCATATTCTCATAAACAGATGGCTCAGTTTACTCTATGAAACTATCCTGATAGGCCTACACCGAGTGGTGAATTTAACTCCACTTTACATCATCAAATGTACACTTGAAATCTCTCCGCCTGCTCTGCACACACTCAAAATGAACCCCAACCACCCTCCTACCCTCCCTCCCTTCTTCCCTCTCTTCATCCCTCCCCCCCTTGTCTGTCTCACTGATACTGAGGCCCAGGGCGCCAACACGTGACAGCAGCTGTTTTGATAAACCCTGTTCTTTTCCTTATCGCTCTCCCTTCCTCTCCCCCTTTCTCTCTTTCTCAATCCACCCCATTCTCTCTCCAACAGCCACATGGCGATTGACTCTTCTCTCCTTCCACTCCCCGATATTGACACTGTCGCAATCCACAGGATATAACATACCGTGTCCCATAAACAGCCCAGGTCGCCTAAGTGAGGAATTAACACATAAGGGTGTCCTAAAAGGGACAGAGCTACAGGGTTCTTCCTGGCAGAAAGATTCAGACCTTTCTCCTCCTTCTCCTTGCGAGCTTTCTCTGCCTCCTCCTCTAGCTTCTTAGCTGCCACTGTGGAGAGAGCAGAGGTTGGACGTTACAGAGGGGAGTGCTCTTCCAGAGCATGATAAATAACCAGACAGGCAGGTGGTGTACCTACAATCTGCATAATCATACTCTTCATACCAGGGCATGGGCGGTACGGTGGTTTCCTCTGAAAGAAAAATACATTTATTTGTGTGCGTGTTAAATAGATGCAAAATAAACGATTGAAACTAGTACTGTAATTTGTTACGTGACGGGATTGGCTGTTACCTGGTACATACATAATGACCTCAGTGGTGGTCCTCTCTCTGTCAGCTGTAAACAGACGTTTAGATGTCTTAGAGGGCTGAACAACAACAGTTTTATCTACATGAAAGTGTTTCCTCTCAACTGTCACGAACATTAGGCTTTGACAATATTAGTGTCTTGCTTTTTTTTGCAATTTCTCATAGATGACGTATGATCATAATCTCTGCCAAGCTGAACTCATGCGTCAAAACAGAGAAGATTGGATTGAAAGTGACTGTTGAGTCATGTCAGACGCACGCTTGGCATCCCAGTAATCTTGGTCATGCTCTGTCAGGGTCTTGGATCCAGCAGAGGGTGGTGTGGGCCCCGAGGGTCTCCTGTCTACTGGGCAGAAACAACACACACACAAACCCCAACGCAGAGTCAACAGAGAACTATTGGCTACAACACCTGCACATTGCAAATGAATGAGATTACACTGAAACGTTACATGAACGTGACCTGCCGTTTTCAAAGGTCTCGAGTGAAAAGAACCAGCTCATAGCACAGAGATAAGCTGATTTCTCATGTGTGATCCCATTGTCTGATATCAAACCATCTCTTACCCTGGCCTGGCTCTTGGGGCTCCTTGGGAGTCACAGGTGGAATCACTGCAGAGACAGTTCTGTTAAGTCACCAACCGTTCTACTCAGTCACAAACCAACGCACTGCATTAAAAGACTATATTGTCTACTGAAACCTACAGCCCACTAAAAGACTAACGTAATATTGTAAAGCATTTTGGGGTCCTTAGAAAAGCCCTGTATATATCAAATATACATCTGTCACATTATTATTAAAGCCTCTGTATAAGTACATCTATCCCAGCCCAGCTCAATCAGCAGTTTCTCCTCCTCTTCCTCCAGAGTGGGTCTTTTGGCCACTGGCTCCACCACCTCGTCCTTCCTTCCAGTCGTCTTGGAGTCCTTCGTAGCTTTGGGCTTGGTGACCTTGAGTGCCTTGGTGGCTTTAGGTGCCTTGGTAGCCTTGGGCTTCTTGGGTGCCTTGGTGGCTTTAGGTGCCTTGGTAGCCTTGGGCTTCTTGGGTGCCTTGGTGGCTTTCGGTGCCTTGGGGGCTTTCTGCTTCTTGGCTTTGGCCTCCCTCTCTGCAGCTTTCTTTGCCCTGGCTGAAGAGAGATAGAGAAAGATAGAGAGATAGAGAGAGAGGAGAGAGAGAGATAGATAGATATAGAGAGAGATAGAGAGAGAGATAGAGAGAGATAGATAGAGAGAGAGAGAGATAGAGAGAGAGAGAGAGAGATAGAGAGAGAGAGAGAGAGAGAGAGAGAGAGAGAGAGAGAGAGAGAGAGAGAGAGAGAGAGAGAGAGAGAGAGAGAGAGAGAGAGAGAGAGAGAGATAGATAGATAGATAGATAGATAGATAGATAGAGAGATAGATAGAGAGAGAGAGAGAGAGAGAGAGAGAGAGAGAGAGAGAGAGAGAGAGAGAGAGAAATGGATGGAGAGAGAGAGAGAGAGAGAGAGGGAGAGAGAGAGAGAAATGGAGAGAGAGAGAGAGAGAGTGTGAGAAAAAGCATTTAATAAAAAATGACCACCACCATTACTACACCCTAGCTCCATCCAGACAATTAGAGAAAGAGACTAAAAGGTTGGAACAGAAGACGGGACCACTAACTACAGCGAGAGAGAGAGAGAGAGAGAGAGAGAGAGAGAGAGAGAGAGAGAGAGAGAGAGAGAGAGAGAGAGAGAGAGGGAGAGAGAAATCTCTCCACAGATATATCCATTTGCCCTCTCTTTCCCTCTCCTCTCTTACCTATTTCCTGAAAGACAGGCCTGAACACATTCTCCCTCTCCCACAGGGTTCAAGGGTTCAGCAATGATGCTGAGCCCTTGTAGGGACAGACAGGGTCAGCCAGGTCACTGCTTTGTTTTGGTTTGCAGGCCAGGCAGCCAGCTGGCCAAGCTCAAACCCACCGCGTTGACGGTCCTTCAACTCTCTGAGTGTCGACAGCTGTCCAACGGTTCCTGGTTGGTTCGATGTGGCTTGTGGATAATGCTTCATTAACGGTGTAATCATTTACACTTCAGTCCCGGCACCAAGCAAGAAGTTGAGTTGTAGAGCTACAGTGCTCACCCAGGAAAGTATTGTGGAATACTACTATTTCATATAATGATTTAAAAGCAGTTTACTTATGGTTAACAAACTTTTTTTTAAAACTAGTTTGTAATCAAAAGTGTTCAGAGACTTGCCATACTCAGAGACACTGCAGCTGTGGAAAGAGACTAGTCATCCATGCAATTGCCCTCAGACTAGAAGACAGACACAGGACTGTAACAGACAGAGTATTAACATAACTATACCCAGACTAGCAGACAGACACAGGACTGTAATACACAGAGTATTAACATAACTATACCCAGACTAGCAGACAGACACAGGACTGTAATACACAGAGCAGTAGCATAACTATCCCCAGACTAGCAGACAGACACAGGACTGTAATACACAGAGTATTAATATAACTATCCCCAGACTAGCAGACAGACACAGGACTGTAACACACAGAGCAGTAGCATAACTATCCCCAGACTAGCAGACAGACACAGGACTGTAACACACAGAGCAGTAGCATAACTATCCCCAGACTAGCAGACAGACACAGGACTGTAATACACAGAGTATTAATATAACTATCCCCAGACTAGCAGACAGACACAGGACTGTAACACACAGAGCAGTAGCATAACTATCCCCAGACTAGCAGACAGACACAGGACTGTAACACACAGAGCAGTAGCATAACTATCCCCAGACTAGCAGACAGACACAGGACTGTAATACACAGAGTATTAACATAACTATCCCCAGACTAGCAGACAGACACAGGACTGTAATACACAGAGTATTAACATAACTATCCCCAGACTAGCAGACAGACACAGGACTGTAATACACAGAGTATTAACATAACTATCCCCAGACTAGCAGACAGACACAGGACTGTAACACACAGAGTATTAACATAACTATCCCCAGACTAGCAGACAGACACAGGACTGTAATACACAGAGCAGTAACATAACTATCCCCAGACTAGCAGACAGACACAGGACTGTAATACACAGAGTATTAACATAACTATCCCCAGACTAGCAGACAGACACAGGACTGTAATACACAGAGTATTAACATAACTATCCCCAGACTAGCAGACAGACACAGGACTGTAATACACAGAGTATTAACATAACTATACCCAGACTAGCAGACAGACACAGGACTGTAATACACAGAGTATTAACATAACTATCCCCAGACTAGCAGACAGACACAGGACTGTAACACACAGAGTATTAACATAACTATCCCCAGACTAGCAGACAGACACAGGACTGTAATACACAGAGTATTAACATAACTATACCCAGACTAGCAGACAGACACAGGACTGTAATACACAGAGTATTAACATAACTATACCCAGACTAGCAGACAGACACAGGACTGTAATACACAGAGTATTAACATAACTATACCCAGACTAGCAGACAGACACAGGACTGTAATACACAGAGTATTAACATAACTATCCCCAGACTAGCAGACAGACACAGGACTGTAATACACAGAGCAGTAGCATAATTATCCCCAGACTAGCAGACAGACACAGGACTGTAATACACAGAGTATTAACATAACTATCCCCAGACTAGCAGACAGACACAGGACTGTAATACACAGAGTATTAACATAACTATCCCCAGACTAGCAGACAGACACAGGACTGTAATACACAGAGTATTAACATAACTATCCCCAGACTAGCAGACAGACACAGGACTGTAATACACAGAGTATTAACATAACTATCCCCAGACTAGCAGACAGACACAGGACTGTAACACACAGAGTATTAACATAACTATCCCCAGACTAGCAGACGGACACAGGACTGTAACAGACAAAGAAGTGCTTGTTTTCTCCCCGGTAGACTTCAGTAGACCTGCTCCTGCAGCTCTGTTATGGTTCCATGATCACAGCATTACCTAGCTGTCTGAAATGTAAATGTCAACATCCTCACACACACACACAGGCCAGCTAAATACACTGCCCAGGAAACTGTCTGCTCTTTCTCTGTCTACTCACCTTTTCCACTAACATTTTATTGGTAGGTAAGGATTTTCCCCAAGTGCTGTTAACCAATGAATAAGTGAGAACTCAAGCCTGAAGAAGGCTGTCCCCCCCCCCATGAATATACGTTGATATCTTTTTAATTTTTTTTTATTGAAGGTAAAAACAAGGAAGCACTCCTGGATCCCTGTGAGATGTCTTTGGCACTGTGAATCATGCCATTTTATGACAAGTTAAATGCATAAATCAAGCAGTTTTTGTTCATAATTATATCTCCCTGCAGCACAACCAAATGAAAGATCACTCAGTGGTTCCCGGTTCTGCAAACTCAGCCTTTAAAAAAAAAATGTAGCCTAATTCTAACCGCCCGGAATGGATTTGGAAAGAACTAGTAGAGTTGTGGCTTTGCAGTGGAAAATGTAATAGTGCACACATTAAACACCAATTCCATTGTTATAACTGGGCCCAGTGTTTGCCTCTCTCCTTACTGTGAAAATGTTTTTGTATTTTACACAAAAGTAGTCTGGAAATTGATGGCCTGGGTATGCAGAAAGATGTTATAATGTATTCAATCAGACAATGCAATATTTTCTCTCAGATAAATGATGTAAAGTGTGAAACCCAAGATGTGTTGGTTCTGCCACAAAAATGCTGTCAGACCGCTAAATAAGTGTATATGACAGTAACCCTCTCCCTCATCCCTGAATTACTGTAGTGTTAGCAACACATACGCACACAGGCATGCATGCAGACACACACGCAACAACACACTTACTCACAACCTAACCTATTGTAGAAAGCGTGAAAAGACACCTGAGCGGAGTCCCCAGATCCTAACGGAAGTTAGGGGGGCATAAAGAGGAAGGTAAAGAGAGAAGGGTTATAAAAAGAAGGATGATGAAGGGATGGAAAGGAAACCGACTGAACCACCCCTTACCACCCTGCTTCTACCCCTTACCACCCCGCTTCTACCATGAGACAGACCAGATGTGTTTGCCATCTACACATGCAAGCACACACACACACACACACACACACACACACACACACACACACACACACACACACACACACACACACACACACACACACACACACACACACACACACACACACACACACACACACACACACACACACACACACACACACACACACGCACATGCACACTGCTGAACTGGGATGTTTCCCACTGCCTGTGAGAAATTGTGAGTGAGAAATTGTGAGTAATTTTTGACAGTAAGAGGCTCAAGGAACGACTCGGGCTCCCACACATTGTTCAATACTATTATTACATATCTAAACTATAGAGAAACAACCTTATAGAAAAGTGCTACAGCTCCGTTACCCTCCTCTCTCAGAGCCGACAGCATCAGGCGTGTTGGGTTTGGATGAGACACACCACGTTGGTTGGCTCCATGCACACGTGTTTCAGAGAGGAGTGTGTGGGAATCATTCCGCTGGGAGTTCTACAGGACCAGGATCGTCTCTGCCAATGCCTCTGTCTCCACGCATGTTTGTGAACAAGACGCAACAAAGGGGAAAACTGGGCCAAGTCTTTGGTAAGTTTGTTCCCAAGAGGTTGTTAAAGGGATTGCTGGTTGATGGACCACCAGGAAGATACAGTCAAGGAGAAAAAGAGGACAAAAAAAGAAGAAGAAAGAGAAGAAGAAGAAGAAGAAGAAGAAGAAGAAGAAGAAGAACTGAAGGAGCAACCTCTTACCTTCCTCGACCTCCTCTGGAGATTTCTTCTTCTTTGGTTTGCTCTCCTCCACCTCCACGCCAGGGTCATCCATCATAACCTCCTCCCTGTTTTCCTCCACCTCTCTCCCACGTGCCACAGGTCCAGTCTGTCTCACCTGTGTCTGGACACGTGCAGTGTCCTGTCCCTCTACACCTCCAGCCCAGCCCAGAACCCAGCAGCACAGGACCAGAGACACCCACAAACTCAACCCTGCACCCCTCATCTTCTTCCTACACTCAGAACCAGGACTCGCAGTGCAACCTGACCCCAGCTCTAAAAAGGCCTTATCTGCTGTGCAGGATTTCTCAGTCACTCTGGGTTGCACCAACGAAACAAAGGCAAGGTTGCAGACCAAATAGGCCAACTAATGTTTTAGTGACGCACAAAATCCTCAGGCCACCCACAGTCTCTCACACAGACCAGTCAGAGTAGTCAGCTAACAGATGACCTGCATGTGCTAGACGACAACAATAGACCATCCAACAGTCCTCAGGTTTAGAAGACGTCTCAGCCGGAGTCAGTCTGTCTTGAAGAGTCTCTAAGAGCTTGAAGTCTCTAAAAGCCTGGAGACTGAAGAAAATATTGTTGAAATCTTTGGTGTGTAGAACGTTTTGGTTCGTAGAAGGCTGTGGTGAAAACTTTGGTGTGCAGATGTGTATCGAACTTAGTCCTGTTTGGTGGTGTGTCAGAGAGAGGAGAGGAGGATATAGCTGTGGGCTCAGGGTTTTTAAGCAGCCTCCTGGCAGAGACCAAGGAAAGGAACCGCAGATGCATGCAGGAGTCTGGAGTCTCAGAAGCAGCTACACAGCACACCTCCTGGCTCCCGTCTGTCCCTCTCCCTCTCGCTCCTCCGTAGGCATTCTTCTCTTATCCCCTCTCCTCTCCTCTCCCTCTATCCCCCTCTCCCTCTCTTCACTAAACACAGGGGAGGAGCCTTCCACACTTCACATTCCAGAGGAGGAGAGATAGAGAAGGAGAAAGAAAAGAGAAAAGAGAAGAATAGTAATGAGAATTTAAAAAAAAAAGAATGTTTAGACTCAAAAGTTGACAAAAGTTGACAGGGAAAAGAGAAAAGCAAAGAGAAAAGAAAAAAGAAAAGAGAAAGGAGAAAAGAGAAGAATAGTAATGAGAATAAAAAATAAAAAAAAGAATGTTTAGATTAAAAAAATTGACAAGGCATTTGCACAGAAAGACAAAATAGTGAATCCATTTTATCCAGCTAGGTCAACATGTTCAATGTGTTCCGGAAAAACTACAGTATTTACACATGAAATGATTTATTGGAGAGGAAAACTCATTCCATCTTTAAGAATGTACCCACATTGTGTGGTTGGATATAAGTGCTTCAGCAGACTTGCTAAAAGACTGCACACACACACACACATACACCAAAACAACCCAGCTCAGCTTCACATGCCTCCAGGTCATACAGGAGATGTCAGGACCTATCCCTCTCGCCTACTCTGCTCTCAAGCAGAAAACAGGAGAGAAAGAGAGAGAAAAAATAGAGAGAAAGTGTGGAAAGGAGATTGTGAGCTGAAAGTGAATTCCCCCCCAAAAAATACATGAAGTTACACTGGTTCCCAAAGGTGGGTCGGGACATAGCGGTGAGTTGCAGTTCATTCCTTCAGAGTTCTCTGGGTTCCGACTAGAAACATTGAACGAGAAAGAACCTACAGCTTTGCGTTGGTCGACATACTCTCATAACAAAGAAATATGTTTGTTACTATTCATTCGTCATAGACTTGTACCGAAAGTGACCTACAGTTACAGTAATAACTGTAAAAGGAACCGCAGGTATGACCCCAACTCATGCTCGGACTACTGAGTCTAGGGGCCACGGAGTTACAGAGAGTTATTTCTCCTGTGAGATTAATGGCAGTCAGATGTGCTGTGATGTCTAAGTGCTCAATTTCTAGGCCAGATGTGCCGGGATATCTACGTTCTCTATTTCTGGAGCAGTGAGTCAGACTGCAGAATGTCAGCAGGAGGACATTCCTGTGTATTTCCATGCATCAAAGAACACATCTGATCTGATGTACAAAGAAACGATAGAAGTCTGCTATTCACAGATCATCAGAAGTCAGTGAACATGAATTAAAATGCTATGAACTCTGGGAGGTAATCCAGCAGTGTATGTGCTTAGCTCAACATACCTGGTTATCATATGTTGTACATTTGATCATGCATAACAGTTATAAATGAATGGGTCGTGAATTCCTGTACAGTTTATAACTTGGTAGATACGTCTATGTTGAAGCCTCAAGGACGGAAAAATACCTTCCTCATTATTACTGTAGCATGTAACCAGTCACCCAATCAGTCATACTGATGTCTGCATTCATTGTATCATCTGTATCTGTGTGTCTCATGGAAAATTGGCAGATTTATTTCCATAAGATCTCGTCTCTCTCTCTCTCCTGTTCACTTACACACATTTGGCCTTGCTGTTAGTGACTGTGATAGGCCTACAAAGGGTGACCTGATATTATTAACCGTGTGTGTGTGTGTGTGTGTGTGTGTGTGTGTGTGTGTGTGTGTGTGTGTGTGTGTGTGTACTATTGGACTCAGTCTTATATTAGTCCCACAGTGACTGAGATCATTTCATGGAGAGAACCAGAGAACCCACCCTCCATTGTTAAAGACAGAGTCAGTGTTGACACTCTGCCCAACGGCTGTGTCCGATTATCAAAGCAAGGACAACGAGCTACGTTTAACCCAATGATGAGAACCATCCAATGACCCATATATTAGCCTGGGTACCAGTCTGTTTGTGCTATCATTCCACTCCTTGCCACTCATTGTCATGTGAAACATGAATGATAGCGCAAACAGACTGGTACCAGCTACCACATACAGTATATCAACAGAACCAACAAAGTATATACCCACGGAAATCAACCCAGAGATCAAATATCCTATCACAACCCACGTGGATGTTGTTCTTTAATTCTGGGAGAAAAAAACAGTTTGTTTCTTAAATGTAACAGAAATTCAAGTCGCCGTTTTCTCTCCGTTTGAGTTAACTATATTCTCCCCGTTGTGCATTCTTCTGCGGTGGATCCATCTGGTTGTAATAGTGGTGCTGGAGGGGGTGCCTGGTGGTCACGGAGGAGTTCTGCTTCTCTTAAAGATCTCCAGAGCAAAACAATGTGCTTTAAGTTCAGATGGCTGTACAGTGCTGTTTAATGGACAGAGATAATTACATGGAAAGATTGTCCATATAAGAGCATAGGTTAATATTCTGTCAGAGGGACACCTCTCTATCTCAGTGGAGTGGCACTGCTCTCACAGAGTAGTGCCAACCAGTTCCCTTACAACTTCAAGTGCTCTCTAACTTTCGTCTCGGACTGTCTGTCCCCCCTTGGCGACATGACACAGTACAAGGAAATCGCTGTGAAACAACCAAGCCAAAGAGCGATTTACAACCAATGGGTGTGTCTGTTATTTTACTGTTCCTCTTTGGTTTTTGAGTGACACTTGGAAGTCAGATTGCAGTGTTCGGAATTGCCATATTAGGGCTACCCTAAACATTTACAGCTGCTTCTCTTTGAGGATCCATATCAAAGAAAACCTAAGAAGCATAACAAGGGTTATTTACTAGCTGCGTCTCCTGAGTGATGATTCTGCTGGGGTTGTTGATTGTGAGGGGGGTGGATCTAATAACCCTTTGACATCGACGATAACACAAGAGCATGTGGGTTGCACACTGATTGTATACCTTCCTCATCTGAGTGGTGCCGCCTCTTGGGGCGGCAGGGTAGCCTAGTGGTTAGAGTGTTGGACTAGTAACCGAAAGGTTGCAAGTTCAAATCCCTGAGCTGACAAGGTACAAATCTGTCATTCTGCCCCTGAACAGGCAGTTAACCCACTGTTCCTAGGCCGTCATTGAAAATAAGAATTTGTTCTTAACTGACTTGCCTAGTAAAATAAAGGTTAAAAAAATTAAAAATAAAAAAAAAGACCAGGAAACCACTAGAAGGACTGGCGGCTATTACGATAATTTCCGTTCCATCTGTGTGTGTGTCTTTCTTGCATAATAAAATGCAGGATTGATTGACTTGTTTTATTTGGAAGAACACTCCGTGGTACAGTACAAAAATATTTCATGCTCATGGAAATGTATCAAAATAAGTTCAAACAGTAAGAAAGATAAGCCTATCAGTCAACACATCACAGTAATAATCCTTGGGCACATTACAGGATCGCTTGGCATAGTTTTCCCACTGGCTTTCAAACAGCACATAAATAGTAACTCATTTATAAATACTTACATTCATTTACAGTGGACTATAGTAGATTGCACAAATACATTTAGGATAGGGCAGGTTACAGTATCTAAACTGTGAACGCCGACTTCAATCTCCTTACAAAACACCAACGTTAGCTCTTACAAACAGGCTACATCCTTTCTCATTTAATACGGACGACGGTGGTATTGTGGAACGAGGAAGCGCGGTGGCGTGAATAGTTGAGTCTGTGGTCCCTGGTGACAACGCATAGTGTTGTACAGTGGCAGGGTTGTAGGATAGACAGGAGGCGGTGACGGGTATCCGACCCCACACTGGCGCTGCTCTTCAAGCACCCCTTTCCCCTCACACTCTTTCTTCCACTTGGTGCGTCGGTTCTGGAACCAGATCTTCACCTGGGTCTCCGTGAGACAGAGTGTCGAAGCAACAGCGTAGCGCTCAAAGACAGACAGGTAGCGGCTGCTATGGAAACTGTGTTCTAGAATGCGTAGTTGGTCCAGGGTGAACGCTGTCCGGACCCGCCGCAACTTGCCCTTTGACCTCTCCGGGCAATGGCACGCAGATGCAGGACGGGCCTCGCTCGCTACCGGCGACATTGCTGATTCCACTGTGGTGGAGCATCCACTGGCTGCTGGACCACTTGGGAACTCTACTCTGGATTGGCGTTCAGTAATGGCTTCCCCACCTGAATAGAAAATAGTGAGTTTAAAGCAGGAACTCATCCATTCTTTAAAAAAATATATAATAATAAAACATTTTTAAAAATCTGCAGTTATGATGATATTATTTGAATGCTGATGAAGAAATAACCTTTTCATGAAAGTTTGTCATTATGATACTAGTCTGAGGCTGGGCCAATAATAAATAAACCAACACTGACCTCTCCTGGGATGAAACTAATACTACCGCATCTAACGTAGGAGGACACTCTTATTAAAGTAAACTTCTGCATAAAACCCATACCTCAGTCCAAGGGATCATATTTATAAAAAAGCAACAGCTCACGAGTAAGTAAATAGCTTCGAAGCCATTCATGTGTTTGTAAAGCTTTAAAGCCCGTTAAGCTTTCAAAATATATAGATCGAATAACAGAAATCTCACCTGTGGTCCCTCTCGCTGCGTCAATCTGAATTGAACCATGGTTTGGATGAGTAATGTTTGGTCTCCCAGTGAATTTAGACGGATCCAGGATGTCTGCCACAGAGAAAGAGGTTCTGCTGACCTGCAGCAACTTGTCTGGCTGCATTTCTATTTTTAGTTCTGTAAAATTGGACGAAAAGGCACGTTGTTCGCTGAAGACCGTGGCAGAGAACTCGAGTAGACGACCACTACGCACGTATCATATATCCACCTTGCTTCCTTCCCTATGATCTGATGCGTGTGGCCCTTCCGCCACATCTATTTATACAGGTCAAGAACACGCCCATCACAAGCATAACATTTACATTTCCAAAACAGTAAAGGCCCACAATGACAAGTCACTGCGCAATGCAAGACAAAACACGCGCTCCTTCTTTCTGCGTGACTAATTTGGCGCGCGCCACACACACACATACACACACACACACACGAAATCGACCTCGTGCGCATAAGAAGGAACCCCCGCGCGGGTACTTTAAAATGCTAATGCCCGCTCTAAGCTAGCTGGGTTACTTATTGCAGGGCATCTGGTTAAAATGTGCCCCTTTCTTTACAACCGTGTTCCTGTTTTGTTGTTTGAGTTGTCGTTATTTGCAATTGTGTGATTTTACGCTGGTAGGACACGTAAACGCGGGTTGTAATGCTAATTAATCGACTCTACTCAGAGGGATTTGTAGGCAAAATTCTGCTGCTTCACTTGTGCACGAATATCAATAGGGGCATTTGTTTTTTTTATTGAATGCGGTTAAAGTGTATAGCTTTGTAGTCAGTCTAATCACACAAAGTACTTAGCTATAATTAGAGGGCCACACAATTAGAACTAACAAGATTATGAGTGCCCATCTGCCTGTTCAACAGGGGGAAACGAGACTCTGATTTTGCCCTTTTTGTTGATGTATTTCCGCTGTAGTCATGAAATGCTGCCGTCGTCTACTGTTAGAAAGTTAGATTAAAAATCCCTTGATATTGGTTCCCCAAATGCTCTTCATTGGTGTACAGTTTCTCCAACGTTTCCAAATACACCTGCTGGGGTCGAAGTGGGAACATATTGCTATCTGACTGTGGACTGTTATAGGTTACAGTTCAAACCAGTCAACAAACGTCTATACAAAAATCTCTTGGTCTCTTTCATGTCAACCAAACCGAGATGAGAGCAACATCAGCCACAGAGCGTAATATGACCACAGAGAGATCCACCTGGAAGTTTGTACTGTATAATAATTTTTTATTTTATTTTATTTCACCTTTATTTAACCAGGCAGGCTAGTTGAGAACAAGTTCTCATTTGCAACTGCGACCTGGCCAAGATAAAGCATAGCAGTGTGAACAGACAACACATGGAGTAAACAATAAGCAAGTCAATAACACAGTAGAAAAAAAGAGAGTCTATATACATTGTGTGCAACAGGCATGAGGAGGTAGGCAAATAATTACAATTTTGCAGATTAACACAAGCCCACTGATAAGTGCACATTGGATAAGTGCAAACTTTTTTTTAGGTGGTGCAGTCCACTAGTCTTCCAAATAACTAGGGCCTACTATACATTCTTTGCAGCCTACATGTTGTATATCTGCATCCTCTATCAGGAAAGGTCTATAATTGCACCAAGCGCTTTTAAGCCTTAGTAATAGTCCTGTCCTTAGCTATACAGTAGTAATATGACTTCTACTGATCTGTAGTCTCCAGAGAATGAGTAAAGGGAAAGGGGGGGGGTATATGAGGGGGTTAAATGACCTGACCCCTTGGAGCAGGCCAGGTCGTAAAGGTGGGGTAGCAGGATGGCATCTGCCAGCGTCCTCCCAGCAGTGACCCCTACAGAGCGGCTGGTATTGAGGGGAGAAGAGAGGCCGGCCCACCGGGACAATTAGCAGATGTCACCAGTGGGCCTGACCCTCCCTGACCCATGTCTTTGTCCAACAGGACCAGAGGAGACCGGGGGGGGGGGCATTTATGAAATGTGTGGTGAAGAGCATCAAACTTATCAACCCACACCAAGCACTGGCTTACCCAGGGTTGAAGAAAGAGTCCTTACTATTGCATCAACTTTATTCTATATTCTTGACATAGTCTTGACTTAAAAAGTGAGTGTATTTACCTTACATTTTACATGACCTTCCATTATGCTAAAAATCAAATAAAACTTGTATGTGATCTAAATCTGACGGAGAGGGGTGAGTAGGAGGTGAGGATAAGGGGGGAGGGGGGGGGGCAGAGATTTTCTAGATTATACAGTATACTTTTTAACTTGATCCAGGCCCAGGTCTATCCTTTGTGTCTATCAGTAAAGCCTAAATAAAGGTTGAACTTACCCATCAACATTGTGTCATGATAGACATCATGGATTGTGGGTAGATATCAATAGCTATACCGATGGTAGAGCCTACAGTGGGTGAAATAATGAACTAGTATCCATCCGTATCGCTCTCCTTTGGTGAAATGTATGTATCCTGACAGTCATGGTGTAATTGAGAATTGAATGGGCTTACAGGGGGTACCCCATTCATAACTACCCCTTACCCCTCTCCTCCTTACCCCCCTTCGACCTGCCTCTCTCCACTCTACCTCACAGATGGGCTCCACTACAATAAGAGAGCGAAAAGGAGGAGAACCCACAAATATGTCATCTCCTTAACAACAGTTAAAAGCACTTCTAACCACACTCAGGGGTGCTCTTAGCATTCCATAGCAGTAGGATTCCTTTATGGTCTATCTATCTGCCACACTTTTGGACACACGCCTATGGGGTATAATGGTGCCCTTCTGTCGTCATGGTAAAGCCGGAGGAAACTGCCAATAAATATCAGAATGGCATTATAGCATTGATGGTGGTAATAAATGTGTTTTAGGCATGTTTAACCACACATTAGGAAGGGGTTTGTCTGTGGTCATAAATGTAAGCTTATGTGTTCAAACAAAAAAATTGCTATTTCATTTATAGGATGTGGGTTTTGCCTAAAAAACATGTTCTACAACAGGCGTAGGCAATTCCAGTCCCCGAGGGCCTGATTGGTGTTACATTTTTGCCCCAGCCACAGCTAACACCCGACTCCAATAATCACCTAATCATGATCTTCAGTTTAGAATGCAATTGGATTAATCAACTGTGTTTCTGTTCTACAATAATACTGCACTCAGAGTGTTGTTTTTTTATACGGACCATCCTAGCAGAGAAAAGTCTACGTGGGAACCTTGGGACGTTCACCTCTGACCCAATTTAAGTTGAAATGTAAAACGGGTTATGGTATGGTATGATTGATATAAAGGTTAAGGTTGTGGTTAGGCAATGGTTTGGGTTTAAGGTAGGGACTTCCCAAGGATTCCATTTAGCAACTACCATCCCGAGCAGTGCGACACAATTTCATGGCACACTCACAGAAGTTTCTACTTAATTGTCACTGATATAGGATCATATTTCCCCTACCCCAATGCATGAAACTGACTCCAGATCAGCGCTTCGCGTCTAGCGTCAGTTTACACCAAAACGTCTCGCGAGATGTCATATTTCATCGATTTGAAACATGGCGTCGGAAGGAGAAGCGGGTAGTGCTTCTGTTGTTGAACCAGATACTGGAGACTGGTAAGTCTCCGTTAAAACAGGGAAAGGGCAGTCGTTTTGTTTGTTGTTTAAGTGTGATGCTAGATAACCAGATAAATATTGCTCAACAAGCTAGACCGCTGATGTTAGCTAACTAAACTGAAGCTAGCTGGCTAGCAAGTTAACAACCCTTAGACGCCTCATTCAAATGCCCAACTTGTAAGCTAACTTGCAACAAACTAACTAAAGCATGAAAGAACAGGTTCATTTCCTTGTCGAATATTTACTTCTAAATAAATATCTAGCATGAATCCTGCAGAACCTAGCTAACTAGCAAACCAAGTGAAAATAGCTAGCTCAGGTCCGGTGAGTTACGTGCGGCTTGCGGATGCTTAGCCAAGGCTGAAGGTTCAGCAGCGGGGCTCTGCATCTTTCTGTATTATACTTTCGTTACTCGTAAATGTAAAGATGTTACTATAGTGCGGAATAAAACGTTGTCTGTGTGCACAAGCTGTCATTTATCCAAAATACGAAATAAACGAGTTTTGAGCGCTTTATCCCAGCTGGCAGCATTGGTATTTTATTAGGAGCCCTAATACTACTTGTTGCGAAAGCCGCAGCTAGTCGTACTGTGGTCCACACAGAACATGACACAATACAGAACACTAATAGACAAGAACAGTTCAAGGACTTAACTACATACATAGCCTACATATCAATACATACACAAAATATCTAGGGCAAATATGGGACAGGTCTTGTGCTGTGAGGTGTTGCTTTATCTGTTTTTTAAAAACCAGGTTTGCTGTTTATTTGAGCAATATGAGATAGAAGTGCCATGCAATAATGGCACTATATAATACTGTACGCTTTCTTGCATTTGTTTTGGATTTGGGGACTATGAAAAGACCCCTGGTGGCATATGTGGTATGTGTGTGTGTGTCAGCATAAGTTGACGACGCAAGTTGACGACACAAATCATTTTGAATTTTCACATGGTTTCTTATAAAAAGTGACGCAGTCAGTTTCTCACCTCTTAGCCAAGAGACTGTCATGTATACTATTTATATTAGCCCTCTGATTACAATGATGCACCGCTCTGTTCTGGGCCAGCTGCAATTTAACTAGGTCTTTCTTAGTACCACTTGACCACATGGCTGGACAATAATCAAGAGAAGACTTGCTTTGTGGAGTGTGGTGTCAAAAAAGCAGAACATCTCTTTATTACAGACAGACTTCTCCCCATCTTTACAACCATTGAATCTATGTTTTGACTTTGACAGTTTACAATCTAAGGAAATGCCAAGTCATTTAGTCTCAACTTGTTCAACAGCCACACCATTCATTACCAGATTCAGCGAAGGTCTAGAGCTTAGGGAATTATTTTTATCAAATGCATAGCTGAAGCTAAGCTAATGTTCATGTTGATATGTTTATTTACTTTCAGTGGTGCTGGATTTGGGGACCTGACAGGCAACATGGACACTGAGTCATCAAATGGCAAAGAGGCCATGGTATTACACCTCTTATACAGTAGTTCTCTGGGCATCCCTGTTCTCAAACAGACAGACAGTAGCTAATCCTTTTCCCTGTGTTCTCCTCAGGACACGGGTGGTGAGGGTTTGGAGGCGGCGGACACCCAGACAGGTTCTGGGGACGAGGAAAGCGGCAGGCACCAGGGAGAGGTGGAGCTGCAGTGTGCTCTCTGTATGAAGTGGTTCACAGCCGACACCTTCAGCATCGACACCGCGTACGTCTGACTCGCTGAGTAACTCATACTCTCTCTTTTCATGGAGGCCTTTGGCCAACTGATTATAAGACTAAGCTTGTTAGACTTTTAAAAATTGCTCCCTGTAGCTCGACTAACCAGGTACTGGCTGAGATGAACATATAAGGATCAAGGTTTTTTCATGAGTCTTTCTCCCTCTCTCTCTCTCCAGGACTTGTTTGCCTTTCATGACCAACTATGTGTTCCATTGTAACGTGTGTCATCACAGCGGCAACACCTACTTCCTCAGGAAACAAGCCAGTAGGTGTTCTCAGTCAGCTGATACACTTCCGTGTGCATGTGTGAGCTTGGGGATTATTGATGGTCTGTTATCGATTGATTGTACTGATTGAGTGTCGCTGTGTGTTCCAGACCTGAAGGAGATGTGTCTGACTGCCCTGGCTAACCTCACATGGAGGTCCAGGACTCAGGAAGAGCACCCCAAGACGATGTTCACCAAAGACAAGGTTAGTCCTCTCAACAGTCCCTACATAATCCACTTTGAAAGCCAATGTGATCTTTTGAAAATGCTTGATACTACATGTCACGCCAAGATACGACACAGTCTTTTGCGTATGTTTTTCCGTTCTCTACACCTGCTTAACCTCTCTGGGATATGTGGGACGGTAGCGTCCCACCTCGCCAACAGCCAGTGAAATTGCAGGGCGCCAAATTCAAAACAACAGAAATCCCATTATTAAAATTTCTCAAACATACAAGTATTTTACACCATTTTAAAGATAAACTTGTTGTAAATCCAGCCACAGTGTACGATTTCAAAAAGGCTTTACGACGAAAGCACACCAAACGATTGTTATGTCAGTATCTAGTCACAGAAAACACAGCCATTTTCTCAGCCAAAGAGAGGAGTCACAAAAAGCAGAAATAGAGATAAAATTCATCACCAACCTTTGATGATCTCCATCAGATGACACTCATAGGACTTCATGTTACACAATACATGCATGTTTTGTTCGATAAAGCTCATATTTCTATCCAAAAATCTCAGTTTAAATTGGCGTAGTATGTTCAGTTATGTTCCAAAACATCCAGTGATTTTGCAGAGCCACATCAATTTACAGAAATACTCATAATAAACATTGATAAAAGATACAAGTGTTATGCATGGAATTTTAGATCCACTTCTCTTTAAAGACTCCGGATGTGTTTTGTTAGTGTTTTCCTGTATTCCCCTTCTCTCCTTGCAGGACATCATCCCGTTCATTGATAAATACTGGGAGTGTATGACCACCCGACAGAGACCTGGAAAGCTCACCTGGCCCAACAACATAGTCAAAGCCATGGTGATTCTATGAGCAACCACCGACTTACACAAGTGCACCAAACTGCACACGTCACACCAAATGATCACTGTTGAAAAAGTAGCCGGACTTTCTCTTTAGAATCATGTCTTTACTTGATTTTACTGTGTTTCAGAGCAAAGAGCGGGATGTGTTCCTGGTGAAGGAGCATCCAGACCCAGGCAGTAAGGACCCAGAGGAGGACTACCCTAAGTTTGGCCTGCTGGACCAGGTAGGAAAACACAATACACACACACAGACACACACACACACACACATACAGTGAGGCTGACTGTTGGTTGGTTTTTCATCTCAGGATCTGGGCAACATTGGACCATCTTACGACAACCAGAAACAGACCACCGCTGCTCCCACTCCTGGAGGGCTCAACGGTAAGCTCAAAACATACCAACACACTTGCTAAACACATCAACACAAATTCGCACCAAACACACAATACATGTCACACACAGTTTTTCATGGAATTAGTTATCAAAGTGTCACAGATTATAATTCCACACTAAAGCCCTAAGGGGTTCTCCTGTTATAAATGCTCTGTACATGCTGTGTTGCGTTCCAGGTGGACCTTGTTTCTCAGGTGAATATGATGTGGTGGTTTGGTATCTACCTCTGAGCTCTGTGTTTTGTGCAACCACAACTTTCCGGTTAGAGGTTGCCATAGGCACAGATCTAGGATCAGCGTACCGCCTCCCCCATTCCTTAGCAAAACAACGAAGGGGCAAAATGCAATCTGACCTTAGATCAGCGTCAATGGGCAACTTCACTCTGCTCCAATGGAAACCCCGTCCCTCACCTGCTCTGCGCTTATGCTTGGTGCCCTGAAGCTTTTACCGTTTTGATCTGGCTTTTGATTAGTGGACTGATTGAATGATTTAATTTCCTCTGGCTTTCTGCTCCTGAGTTCCCGGGCTTCATCCCAATGCTCTGGAAAAGCCTCGTCTTCCTTTCCGTACCCAGTGGTGAGTGGTAAAGGACAGACCAAAGGAGGCTATTACTGTTGGGATGCAGCCGCGAAGTGGTGTGAAATAATCCCCTGGCTTCCTCTGTGTGGCTGCTACTCTCCTTTCACCCTAATATGTGGTGTCCCTCCCTGCTCAATCCATGCTTGTGCCTCTTCGGGGTGACTTTTTGCTGAAAGTGTGTGCGCGTTCTATATTGTAACTTGTGTATTTGTCGTGTGAAGGTGGTCTGGCCCCCGGCCCAGGGAAGGGTAGAGGAGCCAAGCGTAAGCAGCAGCAGCAACAGGAGGGAGCCACAGCCGGAGCAGCCAAGAGAACACGCAGGTACAACAGAGACTGAAACATATGTAGGATGTATTATAATATGCAATCAATGCAACTCTCCTCTCTCTCTCTCTCTCTGTTATTCTCCTACTCTTTCCCTCCACCTCATTTCTCTTTCTATCCCAAATACACACAATCCTGCTCTCGCTCTCTCGCTCTCTCTCTCTCTCTACCTCATTTCTCTTTTTATCCCAAATACACACAATCCTGTTCTCTCTCATTCTTTCCTCTCTCCTTCCCCTCTGTAGTGACCCTCTGTTTTCGGCCCAGCGTCTACCCCCCCATGGTTACCCCCTAGAGCACCCCTTCAACAAAGATGGCTACCGCTACATCCTAGCAGAGCCGGACCCCCATGCCCCCGACCCAGAGAAACTAGAGCTGGACTGCTGGGCTGGGAAACCCATCCCCGGAGACCTCTACAGAGCCTGTCTCTACGAGAGAGTACTGCTAGCCCTGCACGACAGAGGTACACACACCCAGGAAATCCTACAGTAATGTAGTAGAGATGGGTTTCTTCTTATTATCCTTACCCAGTAATGTCTTTCACCTTCTCTGAGAATACTGTGTGTGTGGGCGTCTTTGTGCTTGTGTGTCTGTTATTTCAATTTTACGATACTGATACCGAGTGTGTGTGTATATACAGTTAAAGTCGGAAATTTACATACTTAGTTTGGAGTCATTAAAACTAGTTTTTCAACCACTCCACACATTTCTTGTTAACAAACTATAGTTTTGGCAAGTCTACTTTGTGCATCACACACAATTTCTCCAACAATTGTTAACAGATTATTTAACTTATAATTCACTGAATCACAATTCCAGTGGGTCAGAAGTTTACATACACTAAGTTCACTGTGCCTTCAAACAGCTTGGAAAATTCCAGAAAATGATGTCATGGCTTTAGAAGCTTCTGATAGGCTAATTGTAGGTGTAACTGTGGATGTATTTCAAGGCCTACCTTCAAACTCAGTGCCTCTTTGCTTGCCGTCATGTAAAAATCTAAAGAAATCAGCCAAGACCTCAGAAAAATATTGTAGACCTCCACAAGTCTGGTTCATCCTTGGGAGCAATTTCCAAACGCCTGAAGGTACCACGTTCATTTATACAAACAATAGTATGCAAGTATAAATACCATGGGACCACGCAGCCATCATACCGCTCAGGAAGGAGACGCGTTCTGTCTCCTAGAGATGAACGTACTTTGGTGCGAACAGTGCAAATAAATCCCAGAACAACAGCAAAGGAACGTGTGAAGATGCTGGAGGAAGGTACCTATATCCACAGTAAAACGAGTCCTATATCAACATAACCGGAAATGCCGCTCAGCAAGGAAGAAGCCACTGCTCCAAAACCGACATAAAAAAAGCCAGACTACGGTTTGCAACTACACATGGGGACAAAGATTGTACGTTTTGGTGAAATGTCCTCTTGTCTGATGAATCAAAAATGGCCATAATGACCACCGTTATGTCTGGAGGAAAAATGGGGAGGCTTGCAAGCTGAAGAACACCATCCCAACTGTGAAGCACGGGAGGAGGGACTGGTGCACTTCACAAAATAGATGGCAACACGAGGAAGGACAATTATGTGGATATATTGAAGCAACATCTGAAGACATCAGTCAGGAAGTTAGTTTGGTCACAAATGGGTCTTCCAAATGGACAATGACCCCAAGCTTACTTCCAAAGTTATGGCAAAATGGTTTAAGGACAACAAAGTCAAGGTATTGGAGTGGCCATCATAAAGCCCTTACCTCAATCCTATAGAAAATGTGTGGGTTGAACTGAAAAAAGCATGTGCGAGCAAGGAGGCCTTACAAACCTGACTTAGTTACACCAGCTCTGTCAGGAGTAATGGGCCAAAATTCACCCAACTTATTGTGGGAAGCTTGTGGAAGGCTACCCAAAATGTTTGACCGAAGTTTAACAATTTAAAGGCAATGCTACCAAATACCCACAGAGTGTATGTGAACTTCTGACCCACTGGGAATGTGATGAAAGAAAAATAAGCTGAAATAAATAATTCTCTCTACTAATTATTCAGACATTTCACATTCTTAAAATAAAGTGGTGAACCTAACTGACCTAAGGCAGGGAATTTTAACTGATTAAATGTTTAAATGTAATTGGCTAAGTTATATGCAAACTTCCGACTTCAACTGTACATGCATATGAAATATTGTTGAAAATCCTACAATGTGATTTTCTGGATTTTTTTTCTTCTCATTTTGTCTGTCATAGTTGAAGTGTACCTATGATGAAAATTACAGGCCTCTCATCTTTTTAAGTGGGAGAACTTGCACAATTGGTGGCTGACTAAATACTTTTTTTGCCCCACTGTATATGTGTGTGTATGTATATGTATATATATATATATATATATATTTATTTATTTATTTATTTATTTATTATCGTATGTGTGTATATAACATATATATATATATACACACACATACGATAATAAATAAATAAATAAATATATATATATTTATTATCTTATATGTGTATATATATACGTATATATGTATGAGCGTGTTTTTTTTCTTTTACTTCGTATTGATTCCATGTTTTTATTAAGAATCTATTCTGGATTTGACAGTTTTCCATTTCTTTACATTGAATACTGCGTCGAGGAAGAGCTTGCAAGTAAGCATTTCACTGTGCTTTTCACACACACCTGCTGTATTCTGTGCACATGACAAACGTTGATTTGAGTTGTCTGTATGCAGCCCCCCAGCTGAAAATCTCAGATGACCGTCTGACAGTGACAGGGGAGAAGGGTTACTCCATGGTCAGAGCCTCCCACGGTGTCAGGAAAGGATCCTGGTACTTTGAGGTCTCCATCGATGAGATGCCCCCGGACACTGCAGCCAGACTGGGCTGGTCTCAGCCCCTAGGTAGATACTACAGAGACACACACTCACACACACTGAGAGACCGGTACAAACACCGCAGCTACATCTAGTTGATACCACACGTTAAAACATGTCCTGTCTCCCTGTGTGTGTGTGTGTGTGTGTGTGTGTGTGTGTTGTAGGTAACCTGCAGGCCCCTCTGGGATATGATAAGTTCAGCTACTCGTGGCGCAGTAAGAAAGGGACACGCTTCCACCAGTCTGTGGGGAAACACTACTCCTCAGGCTACGGACAAGGAGACACTCTGGGCTTCTTCGTAGAACTTCCGGACGGCACTGAGACAGCCAAGGCACTGCCTGACACGTACAAAGACAAGGTACTTAAAAAAATATATATATTTTTCAAATACTATAGTTGATAAATGAGTAACTGAGAATCAATAAAATATCCGAATTATGATTAGCAAATAGCAGACATCCACTCTCTGTTTTTATGAGACTTGACTGCTCATCCCTTTGTTTGTGTTCACTCAGGCGCTGATTAAGTTTAAGAGCTACCTGTACTTTGAGGAGAAGGACTATGTGGACAAGGCAGAGAAGAACCTGAAGACTGTTACCCCCAGCAGGGTGAGGCTCCAGCATAGAACTCCAACCAATAGCTCAGACATTCAAATCAATGGAACACATAGCTAGAACCAGTAGATCATTCAAAGCAGTGGAATGCCTAACTAGAACCAGTCGATCATTCAGAGCAGTGGAACGCATAACTAGAACCAGACGATCATTCAGAGCAGTGGAACGCATAACTAGAACCAGTCGATCATTCAGAGCAGTGGAACGCATAACTAGAACCAGAGGATCATTCAGAGCAGTGGAACGCATTACTAGAACCAGTCGATCATTCAGAGCAGTGGAACGCATAACTAGAACCAGAGGATCATTCAGAGCAGTGGAACGCATAACTAGAACCAGAGGATCATTCAGAGCAGTGGAACGCATAACTAGAACCAGAGGATCATTCAGAGCAGTGGCAACCAGAGGCCATATTGGATGTACCATTTGAAATGTTGATGAATTTGGATAATCTCAATCTATTTTTATTGTCAATATCATACGTCTGTTGACAGTAGATATAGTAATTGGCTTTTCCATTTGTTGAAATCTCTGTTCTTCCCTCTTTCTAGATGCTGTTCTATAAGAATGGGGTGAATCAGGGTCAGGCCTATGAGAACCTGTTTGAGGGGCTTTACTTTCCTGCCATCTCTCTCTACAGGGGCTGCACGGTTAGTGCTGTGTGTGTGTCTGTTTGAAGGGTTCTATTTTCTCTCTCTCGATCTGCAGCAGCCTTTGCAGCAGCCTGGCAACGTGCATTTGCTCTCTTCGTTCAGTGCGCTTTCTGCTTAGCAGCAGCCTCTGCTCAGTTTGGCAGCTGCGGAAGTGTGAGAGGGAGATGCCCGTGTGCTTCGCAGTTTACCGGATCTTTTTTCTGCAGTTTTCTTTAAGATTACTCGCCGATCCCACACGATGCAGAGCTGTCGTTCAAGTCACTGACTTGTTATTCCCACTCGCCATCACTCACCGCTATCATCAAATGGACTCATGCTAGCCACAATTTCTGACTGAGCTCAATTCATACAAACTTAACGCGGAGCGCCCACAATGTGTTTTGTGAGGAATTGTTGTAATTTTAAGCAGAAATAAGGGCATACTAACTGTCATAGTAGTAGATGTGAGTTTCTCTTTCAAACTATCCCCTGTCCTTGTACACAGGATAGCTAACATTCGCCAAAGCAAGCTAGCTACTGATAGTGCAACCCTAGTAACAGTACAGATGAAAAATGATCAGGCCCTATGTACATCCTACTGTAGAAATGATTTTTGAAAACTAGTCCAGGCTGGGACTGTGTGTTTTGTGGTCTACATCTGTGTGATGTGATCACTCCGTTTATTCCAGTTCAGAATGTAAATGATTTATTGTATTTTAACAGCAACAGTTCTAACCAAGACACATATGAGTGTTTTTGTACGAGTGTTTTTTTTAATGGGGGAGAATAACCATGAATATATATTTATATGGATATTAAATTTCATTGTTATTTGTTTTTGTCTCCATTGCATTTGTTTTAAGCATAAGGGCAATGAAATGTACCGACCATGTATGTACAGTTCCATATTGTCCTAAGCTTGGGTCCCAGGAAAAATGTCTCATTTGTGTTCCTGGCTGAAAAAGTTTAAGAACCCCTGCCCTACAGCACTGTAAATAATTCAATGCCCCCAAAGTTTTGTGCTCTGATATAGCCAAGTATCTACTTCAGGGATTCCCATTTTAATCACATTCTGTTGATTGTCCCTCCTTTCTCTCAGGTGTCCGTTAACTTTGGACCACATTTCAAACACCCTCCAAAGGACATCAAGTACCAGCCAGTGAGTACACAGACATGCATGCTTTAAAAAAATGTGATTAGATGAGCAATAGAGGTACAGTACTTGGGAGTTTTGACGTCACTTGAGGTTGTAGATGGGATTAATTGGTGTACGTTTGTGTGTGTGTCCTCCCAGATGAGTGACATGGGCTGGGGAGCAGTGATTGAACACACGTTGGCTGACATGCTGTACCACGTAGAGACGGACGTGGACGGACGACGTAGCCCGCCCTGGGAAGGATAAACGCACGCGCACACCAGAGCTCAACACACAGACGGCCAGTTGAGTGTTCGGACAAAGGCACGGAGGAGTCCATTCCAGCAGATATAGGTGGGCTGATGTCGACCTGAACACTGACACACTGTACTCTCTTTGTACTCTCTCACTGTACTCTCTAAACATTACCTTCATTGGTAACTTAGAAAAAATCCTAATGGACAAGATGTGTGTGTGATCTAAAAAAGGGAGACTTTGATGTCAGTTGACTGATTTTTACGTGTGTCTGAACATAACACTCTTAGCTTATGAAGCACGTCCAGGTGTTTCAGCATTGTAAATTCATGTACTAGTATGCATAAACAGTTAAAGGGAAGTGTAAAAAAAAAAAAAAAAATCTACTTCATATTCATCTCCAGCATCACCCCAACATATGTGAAAATGGCACGTTTCTGTTTTGTAGTAAAAAAGATGGAGAACCTTAAGTGTTTCTAATGACATCATCGGTGTGCATCATGTGATTTTTAACCAATTATGAGTAGGCATTGCCTACTAATTGGAAACACTTATTTTCCTCTTTTACTACAAAACATAAAAACACGCCATTTTCACATTCACACATGTTGATGTTGGTGTGGAGATGATGAATATGAAGTTAAAATTGTGAAATTTCCCTCAAAAGGAAGGAACAAATCTGTACATTGTTTTGACCCAACTAAGTTTCAATTTAATATATCTAACATTTGTCAGCACCCCAGGTAGTCTTATTGACAGACGTTCTATCTTCAAATGAACAGATTCAGTTGCCTGTGTTCTGTTATTTGTCGTAATATACTATATATACACAAGTATGTGGACACCCCTTCAAACTAGTGGATTTGGCTGTTTCAGCCACACCTGTTGATGACAGGTGTATAAAATCGAGCGCACAGCCATGCAATCTCCATAGACAAACATTGGCAGTAGAATGACCTTACTGAAGAGCTCAGTGACTTTCAACGTGGCACCGTCATAGGATGCCACCTCCAACAAGTCAGTTTGCCAAATTTCTGCCCTGCTTGAGCTGCCCCGGTCAACTGTAAGGGCTGTTATTGGGAAGTGGAAATGTCTAGGAGCGTTGAGCAATAACGAAGTATGAGGCTCAGCTGCGAAGTGGTAGGCCACACAAGCTCACAGAATGGGACCACAAGGGCTGAAGGGTGTAGTGTGTTATCTGTCATTGGTGGCAACACTCACTACCGCATTCCAAACTGGCTCTGGAAGCAACGTCAGCACAAGAACTGTTTGTCGGGAGCGTCATGAAATGGTTTTCCATGGCCGAGCAGCCACACACAAGCCTAAGATCGCCATGCGCAATGACAAGCGTCGACTGGAGTGGTGTAAAGCTCGCCGCCATTGGACTCTGGAGCAGTGGAAACTCGTTCTCTGGAGGGATGAATCACGCTTCAGTATTTGGCAGTCTGACGGACTAATCTGGGTTTGGCGAATGCCAGGAGATCGCTACCTGCCGCAATGTGTAGTGCCAACTATAACAATTGGTGGAGATGGAATAATGGTATGGAGATGCTTTTCGTGGTTGGGACTAGGCCCCTTAGTTCCAGTGAAGGGAAACCTTAACGCTACAGCATACAATGACATTCTAGATGATTCTGTGCTTCCTCCTTTGTGGCAACAGTTTGGGGAAGGCCCTTTCCTGTTTAAGCATGACAATGCTCCCCTGCACAAGCTGAGGTCCATACAGAAATGGTTTGTTGAGATCGGTGTGGAAGAACTTGACTGGCCTGCACAGAGCCCTGACTTCAATCCCATCGAACACCTTTGGGATTAATAGGAACGCCGACTGCGAGCCAAGCCTAATCGCCCAACATCAGTGCCTGACCTCAATGCTTTTGTGGCTGAATGGAAGCAAGTTTCCAACATCTAGTGGAAAGACTTCACAGAAGAGTGGAGGCTGTTGTAGCAGCAACTGGTGGGACCAACTCCATATTAATGTCCATGATTTTGGAATGAGATGTTTGATGGGCAGGTGTCCACATACTTTTGGCCATGTAGTGTAGCTGCTAGCTGGTCTCGTAGATGTAAAATCTAATTGTTTTACCAAGTAGTTTGGTCTTTTTGTGGTCTTTTTTTTACGATGTTATTTTGTTTTACATTCATACTGGTTTTAATAAAGTGAAGATTTTTGGAAAGATTTGTTTTCAGGCTCTTTATTCTGAGGTTACATACAAAACACAGGTAGGTACAAAATCAAAACACTGTCTTTGCTGAGCTTTGATCATTCATTCTAAATGACTGTTTTACAGAAATAAGACCGCCTCTCCTCAGTATGATAGTTTGGGGATGGTACCTTTGGCCTGTGCTGGTGAATGATAGACGGTATGGCCCGAGTGTGTGACAGAGTTATTAAAGACATCTCTTAAATAAAGCCCTGTCTTATCCCTTCATCTTTAAAGTGTGCGCTCTTTATGTGCTGGAGAGAAAGCGAGAACATCTGGCCACAGATTCTTGTTCTTCTTTGGCTGTGTTTGGGTTGTTGATTTTCAGAAGGCGGCAGGGTAGCCTAGTGGTTAGAGCTTTGGACTACTAACCGAAAGGTTGCAAGTTCAAATCCCAGAGCTGACAAGGTACAAATCTCGTTCTGCCCCTGAACAAGTTAACCCACTGTTCCGAGGCCGTCATTGAAGATAAGAATTTGTTCTTAACTGACTTGCCTAGTTAAATAAAGGTAACATACATAAAAATACAAAAAAGTACTAACTGGTTGATCTGTGTGCTGAGTGATCATCAACACCAACAAATCATTTTACTCTACACCGGGTAAGCTGATTGAGGGAATGTTCTCATTTACAACTAATGTTGCAGTGGTGAGAGGGTTTGAGGAAGCCCATCTATCAACAGGTGTGTGTCTTGTGGAAGATGCGGTCCAGCAGTCTACGTTTAGGTTTCTCTGGGGCAGGATTCTGGCCCCAGTCCAGGTCAGGGGGTCTAGAACCCTGAGGGCCAAACACATTCAGCTCCTTGAAACAACCCATCTCTATCATCTATAGAGAGAGACGGGGGGAGAAAGGCGAGTGATCTCTATTAGCCTATGACGTAACCATACCTAACCTTATGTTCAAATTGCTACCAAGAGGATAAATTGCATTGAATTGCATTGAATTGAACAAAATGTAACTAAATCAAAGGTAATCTGCTACAGTTGACTTTACCTCTGTCTGCCAGGGTATGGCCACGCAGCCTGTGTTAAACTTGGTGTAGAAGTCATCGTCTGTCCTCTCCAAAATGACTCCTTTTACTGTGGAGAACTCATCAATGTCCTGCACATCCTTGCAGTACACCGCCCTGGGCTGGACAGAGGGAGGGGATGATGACATGCCTTCATTAGGGTTAATACTATAGTTGGGGGTTAACAAGTAGAGGTTAGTGGGTACAGATAGGGTATGTACATTCGGTTTGAAGGGTGGCTCAATGACTCCGGCGTCCAGCCTCCTGAAGTTGATGGTGCTGAAGAAGGGATGGGACTTGACCCCTTCCACCCCACACCTTTGACACCCCAACCTCTGTCTCGGGTCTTTGGTCAACAGCTGAGAGAGCGGTGGGGGGTGAAAGAGAAGGATTAGTGAGAGCGAGAGAGAATAGCATTGATGCAGTTCTAATATAGAACTATAGGTAACTGCTAAAATAAAGGAAACACTTGAGTATATTGAAAGCAGGTGCTTCCACACGTGGTCCCTAACCCATGCTTTGGGTCAAGTATATAAATGCCCAGTTGTCCATTTATAAGAGATCTTAGTGACTTTCAAAAAGGGGTGTCAAAGGAGCATTAAAGGTTTGTCTCTGTCTCCAGATCTTAACCCAATAACACCTATGGGAGATTCTGGAGTGGTGCCTGAGACAGTGTTTTCCACCACCCACCATCAACAAAATACCAAATTATGGAATTTCTCAGGGGGGAAATGGTGTTGCATCCTTCCATCAGAGTTTCAGACACTTGTAGAATCTATGCCAAGGTGCATTGAATCTGTTCTGACGGCTGGTGGTGGTCCAACGCCCTATTAAGACACATTGTTGGTGTTTCCTTTATGTTGACAGTTACATTTGAACTACATTTAGTTGACAAGCTTCAGGTCAAAGCTGAGCAAAAGTCTAGTCTCACAGAGCGGCAGAAGTCTTCTGTCTCGCTGCTAAATGTCTTCCTGTACACCTCCTCAGTCTCCTGTATCATTCTCTCCATCTCTTTTTCCGTCAATTGCTCCCCTTGTCTCTTGAATGGGGATCGTCCGGCCGTCATCTCGTACACAAGGCAGCCCAGGCCCCACCAATCAGGGCTTATCCCGTAGTACTCATGGCCAATCACCTCTGGAGCTGAGGGAAAGAGGGACGGGTTTGGAAATGTCCGCTCCCTGTTTGTTGTTGCTCCTAAATTAGATCTTTAATGAGACTTAGTGATAGTACAACATCTGGAAGGAAAAGGTGAATGTAAAAAATATATATATATTCATTTTGACCACTGTGGGCATCTAAACAGTGTGCAAGTCTTGTAATGATATTTCATATACCTTGCACTTTTTGAAGTCCGCACGATATGAATACACAACCTGTGTTGGAGCCAAATTCCGAGTCGAGACTGGGAGAAGGGGTTCGAGTCGAGACTGGGAGAAGGGGTTCGAGTCGAGACTGGGAGAAGGGGTTCGAGTCGAGACTGGGAGAAGGGGTTCGAGTCGAGACCGGGAGAAGGGGTCCGAGTCGAGACCGAGACCAGAAATATGCGAGTTCAATTACCATGATTTTAATTTAGTCAAATTGCCACCACAAAAGTTCAAAATGTCCACTATTTAAATTGTATTATGGAAAAATGTTGCAGTGGATTCATATTTTGACTTAATGGAAGGGACCATTATTACAATAATTTAGGTAAACTTACTGCGCAATCGCGAGCAGTAGTTTTCCCATGGGTGGGCTAGCTAGCTTGTTGTCGGCTAGTTTTCAGCAGATGCAGCAGTTGTTATCAAAGAGGATGATGTTGCTAATTTGTTAGCTTCTCCCTTTTCAGGAATCACTTTCAACAAGAAATTCAGTTTCAAATGATCACCATCTGGTGAGTGGAACTGTTTTTTAATTATTTTTTTTATTGCTGCTCGTTTGCTGTTAGCCATCTCTTTGAAAATTACTTGTTTGTGTGAAACATTGTTGCATTTAAAGTGGAACTGATAGCATTTTAGCAACATGAAATCTTATTAAAATCACTTAATATAAACCCCCAGGAATGATACTTAAAAAAACATTTTCTGACAAGCGACCACTTAAATATGGTCATTTTCATGTTTTTATAAACTCTTAGAACGTATGGGAATTACGTATACTAAGGCATTTGTGAAAAGTGGCCGTGCATTTGTACAATTAATACACTGCAGTAAATAAAACCGAATAAAAACATTGGTGTTGTCCAGGACCGGTCTGGTGCAATATAGCCAATCAGAGCTACAGTAGGCCTTTATACAAACAAGCCATTTGTGTCGGAAATACTTCTTAAAAATATTTCTTAGACACCGGAGCTTGTGAATTCAATGTTGACTTTATTACACAGTAACAAGCCGAGCTGGTCCATGGAGCAACTGCTGGTCCCAGACTGAGATCACTTTCTATACAGTTTCAGTTTGACACAACATGTCCAAGGACACCCAAAGGACTAGACAACGACCTCCCTCAAGCCCAGTCACACACACACACACACACACACACACACACACACACACACACACACACACACACACACACACAATGGCCTCCCCCCAAGCCCACACTGATTGTGCTCACCACTCCAAGGCGCACTACACATGCACCGGAAAATCCTCAGTATTTGCCACAAGGGCCTGTCATCATTCACTTTTATATTAACTGTTTTTAATAATAATAATAATATAATTATAATAATATAATAATAGTTTTTACAGGCAGTTGGAACAGCGTGACTTTAGATCATTACAACACATTCACCAAAAGCCACAAAATACACCTGAAAATATGGAAACACCACAGGAGTCCTCATACTTTTGGGAACTTTAGTCTTATTGACTCTGAAAAAGGTAGGCTCCCTCTCCCTCAGTTATGAACAACAACAACAAGATCAACAACTAATGCTTGCCAGAGCAAGATGAGCTAAAATCTAATGAAGGAACAACTTTTTCAGCTACTTGGCCATCAAAATTGCACTGAGAAACGATGGGGAATTGTAGCCTCATCGTCCTTCTGCAGCTCGCCTGCCAATTCCCTGGGCCTAGTGGTTAGAGCGTTGGACTAGTAACCGGAAGGTTGCAAGTTCAAACCCCCGAGCTGACAAGGTACAAATCTGTCGTTCTGCCCCTGAACAGGCAGTTAACCCACTGTTCCTAGGCCGTCATTGAAACTAAGATTTTGTTCTTAACGTACTTGCCTAGTTAAATAAAGGTAAAATAAAAAAAAGTATTCTTGCTTGTCCCAACCAAGCACCCGAGCTAACTGGCTAAAGTTAGCTAGCTAGCTTCTTCCAGACACAAATGAGAGAACACCTCACTATGACCATTTTACTCACTGTAGCAGGGCTGGTTAGGCTGTTTACAAGTTATCTAGGGCATTCTTGACTATTACTTTTTTTTTTGCCTACGTTTACTGACACCGGTCATATTCAGCGGGCGTCAGAGAGAAAGAGATGCTAACTGGATAACAGTTGTTCAAGTTCTTGCTAGCTAACCAAATTACATCTGTATCTCTAGCTGTGTGTAGCCACCGAAAAAACAATATGAGGGGAAAAAGTCAGTCACTCACCCACAGTCACTCACCCACAGTTCCACTTTAAACTTTGTCACTGGTTACTTTGTGTGCTACATGTGATGTTTCTTTGGGAAGTAATAGTTGTACATTTCGATTTGGGAAATGCTTAATGGTTGTGTTTTTGTATTCTTATGATTGGGACCTCTACAGGCTTCTGTCTGAGTGAATGGACTGCTTATCCTTAATGTCATGGGAGCTCCCGTGTGCCGCAGCAGTCTAAGGCACTACATCTCAGTGCTAGAGGCGTCACTACAGACCCTGGTTCGATTCCTAGTTAAATAAAGGAGAAAAAAAAAAGTTGTACTCTATGTCCCCAAATTCATATATAGTTGGTTCAGGGTTCGTTTTGATATTTCAACCTGCGTGTCCTGATCACGTCTGGTGTGGATGGACAAAATCAATATGCTCGCAATGACGTGTTCTCGAGCCCGGTCTAGTCGGCATGTAAGCCGTACACCCACTTTCTTTTGAGTGGGCATTACGTATACTCACTTCTTATTCCCTACTGATGCGTATCGAAGTAGTGTAGCGGAGGTATATGACTTACTATGATGTAGTACAATAGAGAAATTATGCAAAAAGTTGCCTACACAATCGCAAAATACATGAAATATATTCACATATGCGCCGCACACACAGCTTACTTTCAACGGAATATCATCTGCAGGCAGCAAGTGTGTGCAGCTCAACTGGTCTTGGCATGGAGCAGCTCACCGAAGAATTACATCAGTAGCCGGTAGGGTAAGAAATGCTAAGGCAATAATGGGTATGCAAACCAGGAATTAAAAAAAGTTTAGTCCGAAGTGTTGGTTAGTAGGTTATTGGTGATGTGCAATTGTCTTCATGCTATTTGCATCAGGGGCGTAGACATGGATGGGGCCTAGGTGGACAGAGGCCCACCCAATCAGATTTGATGTGGTTTAAGCAATGTTGTGACAATCAAATGGTTAAATAAAAAAACTACTGACAGTGAAAATCTATAGGAAAACAAACAAAACAGGATGTCTCACACAGGGTGCATTTCCTTTGCTGGGCGAAGGATTTCGAAATATTGTTGGTGTTTTAATAAACGGATTTCTTTTTTTGTTTGATATCAAGCCCTCAATAGGCTGCCCTTACCCGAGGCTACGAAGGCTGGTTCAACAGCAATGCGTTGTGTTTTTGTGTGGGAACTTTTTGGCAACATTTGAGTATACCCACTCCTCCACTGCATAGGGCCGATGGAAAGACAGCAGTCACAGAGAGCATATTTTTATTTTATTTAACCTTTTAACTAGGCAAGTCAGTGAAGAACACATTATTATTTACAATGACCGCCAAAACCGATTGTGCGCTGCCCAATGGGACTCCCAATCACGGCCGGTTGTGATACAGCCTGGATAAGCATTAAACATTCATGGCGATTTAGCTAGCTAATTTGTCCTGGGATATAAACATTGGGTTGTTATTTTATCTGAAATGCACAAGGTCTTCTACTCCGACAATTAATCCACAGATAAAAGAGTAAACCGAGTTTCTTGTAATCTCTCGTTCAGTCTCTGTCTTCTTTGGACTTTATATGGCGGTTGGCAACCAACTTTAAGGTGCATTACCACCACCAACTGGACTGGAGTGTTGATCTCAGTTTATCTTCAATCACCCACTTGTGTATATGCTCCTATAAACCAATGAGGGGATGGGAGAGGCAGGACTTGCATCGTGTCAAGCGTCACCAAGTTATATTTTAGCGCCTAGCTACGCAGATGCTCGTGGGCAGTTTGGATGCAATGATTGAATAACGTGTACATTTATTTTGTAATGCGAGCGGTATGGTTGGCATATGATTAGCAAACGGTATGGTTAGCAAATGGTTAGCAAA
This sequence comes from Oncorhynchus keta, assembly GCF_023373465.1. Classification (NCBI taxonomy): domain Eukaryota; kingdom Metazoa; phylum Chordata; class Actinopteri; order Salmoniformes; family Salmonidae; genus Oncorhynchus; species Oncorhynchus keta. Next base: position 33,832,496 of record NC_068426.1, on the reverse strand, counting down.
CGGTATGGTTAGCAAATGGTATGGTTAGCATATGGTTAGAAAACGGTATGGTTAGCAAACGCCCTTTGTCTTCGACGAAAAGTACACTCTCCCACATTAGTATGCTGGTATTAAATTTCTGTCCTTTCAGAATCACAAAACTGTCACACACTGAAAGACTATAGGTTCACCCCTGCGCAAACATGGCTATAAAATATATAAAGGCTGTTAAGATACTGTATTAATGTTTCAAGAAAGGAGTGTATGTATCTGGTGAAGTGGTTTTATGCGCTGACTTAATAGATGCTGATGATTTGAGTTTTTTACTCGGCTGATCTCAGGAAGAAATTACTCTTCCTCACTGTCCGAGACCGAGTCAAGGCCGAGTACCCGATCAAGAGACCGGTCTCGGGTACTACAACACTGACTGAAGCTAGTGTAGCCCTGACTGATTTTTATTTTCGGACGCTTTGCTGGTTGTCTGTTATGTGTTGGGCTCATTCATTACGCTGTGCCTTGCTAAACTGTATTCCTGCTGTGCTGGTGGTTGCAAATCAATGGGATTTATGTTCAGTGTTACATGCCTTTTTAAAATGGAAACTGCAAAAATTCAAAGGATCGAGAAGTGCTAAGTTCAGCGCAGTTACTTAAAAGAGATGAGATCACACAGCTCATAGTGAAAATGTTCAATTGGTTGTCAAAGATGTGCACTGATTTGTCAAGGTTGGTTGAGTTGCATGTTGCAATGAGTCCATGAAGGTTTTGAGGGGGCAGAAAAGGATCCGGTTGAATGGTCTGGCCCAAACGGCAGTCTGAAAAGACAGCCTTCTTACTGGTTAAAGTTGAAGCATTGAAAAGGAAACGAGCATTGGAAACACTGGTAAAGCAGCAAAGGTTGTCCTCATCAACTCTTAGTGTACCAGTGTTTAAGGGTGACCCACTAGACTACAGGTTCTTTGAACATGCTATTGAAGACAGTACCGAGAACACCAAAGACAGGGTGTACTTTTTGGAGCAATGCACCATGGGCCAACGCAGACATCTAGTCTGCAGTTGCCGACACGTGGAGGCTGACAGATTATGCAGATGCCAAAAGGCTTCTGAACCCCCCCCCACTGGAGATGAGTATAGAATCGCCACAGCTTACATTGAGAAGCTGGTCGCCAATCAGGGTTGAAGATTCCAACATTTTTCTCACTGGAGGCCTCAACACTGGATAATGTTCAATATAGGGAGGAAATGGACAGCCCAACAAATGAGAGCTGTAGTCTCAAAGCTGCCATATAAGTTTAAAGGTGGGTCGGCTACCTACAAGAGAAATGGAAGAAGAGCCAGGTTTGCTGATCTGGTTCACTTTTGTTGATTGCCAAGCCAGGATAGCATAACATCCTGTGTTTGGAAACCTAAGGGAAACCCTCCCCCCACCTCAGCAGTTAGGGGAGGTTCAGTACCTGTAAATAGGTCAAGTGTTTTGAAAGAGAGAGAAAATGGTTTTGCCATCAGTGTCACACCAGCTGTGAAAACAGTGAAAGAGCTGGGTTGGCAATCCCTCTGGTGCGGCACTCCGGCAGTGTCCGTTCTGTCAAAAGAGAACACAGTCCAGGCACATGCACCGAACTGAACAAAAAGCCACATCGAGAGAGGTTGGACTTGTTGAAGATCCAAAGGAGCCTGCTTCGGGTTGTCTGACCCCTGGAAACACGAGCAAATGATGCACACAGACTTACCCGTGAAGTTTGTTCGCGCAAATAATCCTACCATGTTGCACATCACCCACAAAAAGGTAAACCACTGCAAAATAAATGAAAACGGAGAGCAGAGTGCTACCAGTGCATTTGTTCATTTGGATGGAGATGCTGGGGACAGGAATCCTGATTGCATCCTTGTCATCGTGCCTGTCAGGGTTAATAAAATCAACAAAAAAAAGGGGGAAAAAGTAAGAACTTAACTTTGATTGGAAATTGGACTAGTGGATCATTGCGTGCAGAATGTCAGGTTATTGGAATCGCTCATGCTACGCCTGTGACAACGAGCAAGGGTTGTGGCAAGCATTTCCCGGCGAAACGAGAAGAATTCGTTGAGCCAAATCTTCCGCGCCGTTGCTCATCAAAGGACATTGGTACGTGTGCGAAACTCTTGTGTTGCACGATGCAAGTTGAACATTTTGATTTGGAAATTGGAAGCGTTGTGGAATAGGAATTGGAGTCAAGTGTTTCATAGGGAAATATTATCCAATATGTTGATGCTTAATTTATGAACATGAGAACAGAGTATTGGGCTCTGTATTTTCGCATTGGTGAACAGGCAAAGAGTGGCGTCATGTCATTGAATAATCAAACCTTCTGGTGAGTGGGCTTCATGAGGTCGAAGATGGATTGTAAAGGAAGAAGTGGAGAACCACTGCTCTGATAACATGAAAGAAATTGACTGATAAAAACTACAATATGGTGGATTGGCAGCAATGCTCCACAGGCCATCCACCCTGCTGGTGACGACCATGTTAGAGATGGATCCCATTGGTGTGGGTCTCTGGCGGTCCCTTAGGAGAAGGTGGTGGCAACCCAGGACAGATTGGCTGCCCTGCTGTTACTGCCCACCACATCTACACATAGGAGTGGCACACTGGGGTCAAGCTACTTTAAAAAAATGTAACTAGGGAAGTCCGTTAAGAACAAATTATTATTTACAATGACGGCCTACCCCGGCCAAACCCGGACGATGCTGGGCCAATTGTGCGCCACCCTATGGGACTCCCAATCACAGCCAGATGTGATTTAAAAAATATATATTTCACCTTTATTTAACCAGGTAGGCTAGTTGAGAACAAGTTCTCATTTGCAACTAGGACCTGGCCAAGATAGAGCAAAGCAGTTCGACACATACAACAACAGAGTTACACATGGAATAAACAAACACACAATCAATAATACAATACAAAATTCTATATACAGTGTGTGCAAATGAGGTAGGATAAGATGCATAAGGTGCAGTGATCTGTGAGCTGCTCTGACAGCTGGTGCTTAAAGCTAGTGAGGGAGGTAAGAGTCTCCAGCTTCAGTAATTTTTGCAGTTTGTTCCAGTCATTGGCAGCAGAGAACTGGAAGGAGAGGTGGCCGAAGGAAGAATTGGGTTTGGGGGATGACCAGTGAGATATACCTGACCAGTGAGATATACCTGCTGGAGCGTGTGCTACGGGTGGGAGCTGCTATGGTGACTAGTGAGCTGAGATAAGGCGGGGCTTTACCTAGTAGAGACTTGAAGATCACCTGGAGTCAGTGGGTTTGGCGACGAGTAAGATGCGAGGGCCAGCCAATGGGAGCGTACAGGTCGCAGTGGTGGGTAGTACAGTGCCTTGCGAAAGTATTCGGCTCCCTTGAACTTTGCGACCTTTTGCCACATTTCAGGCTTCAAACATAAAGATATAAAACTGTATTTTTTTTGTGAAGAATCAACAACAAGTGGGACACAATCATGAAGTGGAACGACATTTATTGGATATTTCAAACTTTTTTAACAAATCAAAAACTTAATTGGGCGTGCAAAATTATTCAGCCCCTTTACTTTCAGTGCAGCAAACTCTCTCCAGAAGTTCAGTGAGGATCTCTGAATGATCCAATGTTGACCTAAATGACTAATGATGATAAATACAATCCACCTGTGTGTAATCAAGTCTCCGTATAAATGCACCTGCACTGTGATAGTCTCAGAGGTCCATTAGAAGCGCAGAGAGCATCATGAAGAACAAGGAACACACCAGGCAGGTCCGAGATACTGTTGTGAAGAAGTTTAAAGCCGGATTTGGATACAAAAAGATTTCCCAAGCTTTAAACATCCCAAGGAGCACTGTGCAAGCGATAATATTGAAATGGAAGGAGTATCAGACCACTGCAAATCTACCAAGACCTGGCCGTCCCTCTAAACTTTCAGCTCATACAAGGAGAAGACTGATCAGAGATGCAGCCAAGAGGCCCATTATCACTCTGGATGAACTGCAGAGATCTACAGCTGAGGTGGGAGACTCTGTCCATAGGACAACAATCAGTCGTATATTGCACAAATCTGGCCTTTATGGAAGAGTGGCAAGAAGAAAGCCATTTCTTAAAGATATCCATAAAAAGTGTTGTTTAAAGTTTGCCACAAGCCACCTGGGAGACACACCAAACATGTGGAAGAAGGTGCTCTGGTCAGATGAAACCAAAATTTAACTTTTTGGCAACAATGCAAAAAAGCGTAAAAGCAACACAGCTCATCACCCTGAACACACCATCCCCACTGTCAAACATGGTGGTGGCAGCATCATGGATTGGGCCTGCTTTTCTTCAGCAGGGACAGGAAGATGGTTAAAATTGATGGGAAGATGGATGGAGCCAAATACAGGACTATTCTGGAAGAAAACCTGATGGAGTCTGCAAAAGACCTGAGACTGGGACGGAGATTTTCTTCCAACAAGACAATGATCCAAAACATAAAGCAAAATCTACAATGGAATGGTTCAAAAATAAACATATCCAGGTGTTAGAATGGCCAAGTCAAAGTCCAGACCTGAATCCAATCGAGAATCTGTGGAAAGAACTGAAAACTGCTGTTCACAAATGCTCTCCATCCAACCTCACTGAGCTCGAGCTGTTTTGCAAGGAGGAATGGGAAAAAATGTCAGTCTCTCGATGTGCAAAACTGATAGAGACATACCCCAAGTGACTTACAGCTGTAATCGCAGCAAAAGGTGGCGCTACAAAGTATTAACTTAAGGGGGCTGAATAATTTTGCACGCCCACTATTTCAGTTTTTGATTTGTTAAAAAAGTTTGAAATATCCAATAAATGTCGTTCCACTTCATGATTGTGTCCCACTTGTTGTTGATTCTTCACAAAAAAATACAGTTTTATATCTTTATGTTTGAAGCCTGAAATGTGGCAAAAGGTCGCAAAGTTCAAGGGGGCCGAATACTTTCGCCAAGCACTGTATATGGTGCTTTGGTGATGTAGTAACATATTAACACGTTATTGTAGTAAGAAACGGATGGCGATGTGGTAGACTGAATCCAATTTGCTGAGTACAGTGTTGGAGGCTATTCTGTAAATGACATCGGTAGGATGGTCAGTTTTACGAGGGTATGTTTGGCAGCATGAGTGAAGGATGCTTTGTTGCGAAATAGGAAGCCGGTTCTAGATTCAATTTTGGATTGGAGTATTTTAATGTGAGTCTGGAAGGAGAGTTTACAGTCTAACCAGACACCTAGGGATTTATAGTTGTCCACATATTTTAGAACTAGGTACTGCAGTGATGCTTCTTGCACTGAGATGCAGTGTCTTAGACCACTGTGCCACTTGGGAGCTACTACAGAACTTATGCTGAACAGGGGCAAAGTGCTAGCAACCTCTGGTCCTGAAGATCATCCCTTCCTGAAGACTAATCCACACACATACATTTGTGTAATTGTTTCTTCCCTAAATCAGAGAACAATTAGGGTCCGGTGTTTAGGAGCCATTTTGGCCTGTTTATGTGTTGTGTGTATGTTGTCTGTCAAGGGCTATTTTAACTTGTTTTGTACACTATATGATGGGGTCACTGGTCGTGTGTGTGTAGGTAGCACAGGTGACCAGGAAGGGTAAGCACAGTTGAGAGGAGAGCGCATACAGTTCTTAACCATATCACAGACACAGCTTATAAAATGTTTCTCTCTGCACCTTTTTGTATAGGAATATGTGTATTGGAGCTATTTATATTTTAAATGCGCAATAAATGGGAACTTCAGCCGACAAGAGTAACGTTTGGAAAGTTGATTCTTGTGGACGTGTTATGGACGGCTCTCTCCTGTGCCAGCGGCTTTTCATAGGGAATCACCACCACAACATGTAAGTGTACAGAAGGTTAGAGCCACGTACCCATGTAACCCAGGGTCCCCACCCTGCCTCGTACCAGATTCCCCCCGGATAGCTTCACCGCCAGGCCCAGGTCTGAGATACGGATGTGCCCTAAGAGAGGAGGTGAGGGGAGGGGTTAAGTGGAGCATTAGTTCATATAGTATGGTAGCCACAGATTATTTCACATACTAGATCATCATCGAACACAAAGTACAGTGCTTTCGGAAAGTGTTCAGACCCCTTCACTTTTCCCACATTTTGTTACGTTACAGCCTTATTCTAAAATGTATTAAATAAAAATGTTCCTCAATCTACGCACAATAACCCACAATGAGAAAGCGAAAACAGATTTTTGGAGTTTTTTCAAATTTATTGAAAATAAAAAACAGATGCCTACGTAAGTATTCAGACCTTTTGCTATGAGACTCAATTGAGCTTAGTTGCATCCTGTTTCCATTGATCATCCTTGAGATGTTTCTGCAACGTGATTGGAGTCCACCTGTGGTAATTTCAGTTGATTGTACATGATTTGGAAAGGCACACACCTGTCTATATAAGGTCCCACAGTTGACGGTGTATGTTGGAGCAAAAACCAAACCATTCGGTCGAAGGAACTGTTCGTAGAGCTATGAGACAGGATTGTGTCGAGTCACAGATCTGGGGAAGGATACCAAAACAATTATGCAGCATTGAAGGTCCCTAAGAACACAGTGGCCTCCATCATTCTTAAAATGGAAGAAGTTTGGAACCACCAAGACACTTCCTAGAGCTGACCACCTGGCCAAACTGAGCAATCGGGGGAGAAGGGCCTTGGTCCGGGAGGTGAACAAGAACCCAATGGTCACTCTGACAGAGCTCCAGAGTTCCTCTGTAGAGATGGGACAACCTTCCAGAAGGACAACCATCTCTGCAAGACTCCATTAATCAGGCTTTTATGGTAGTGGCCAGATGGAAGCCACTCCTCAGTAAAAGACACATGACAGCCCTCTTGGAGTTTGCCAAAAGACACCCAAAGGACTCTGACTATGAGAAACAAGATTCTCTGGTCTGATGAAACCAATATTGAAGTCTTTGGCCTGAATGCCAAGCGTCACATATGTGCAGATGTTTTCAGTGGCAGGAACTGGGAGACTAGTCAGGATCGAGGGAAAGACGAACGGAGCAAAGTACAGAGAGATCCTTGATGAAAATCCTCTCCAGATCGCTCAGGACCTCAGACTGGGGCGAAGGTTCACCTTACAACAGGACAACAACCCTAAGCACACAGCCAAGACAACGCAGGAGTGGCTTCGGGACAAGTCTCTGAATGTCCTTGAGTGGCCCAGCCAGAGCCCAGACTTGAACCCCGATTGCTCTCTGGAGAGACCTGAAAATAGCTGTGCAGCGACGATCCCCATCCAACCTGACAGAGCTTGAGAGTATCAGCAGAGAAGAATGGGTGAAACTCCCAAAATACAGGTGTGCCAAGCTTGTAGCGTCATACACAAGAAGACTCAATGCTGTTAGCGCTGCCAAAGGTGCTTCAACAAAGTACTAAGTAAAGGATCTGAATACAGAATGATTTTTGTTTTTATTTTTAATAAATTGCAAAAATTACTAAACCAGTTTTTGCCTTGTCATTATGGGGTATTGGGTGTAGATTTTTCCCCCCCTATTCAATGTAATCCAATGTTGAATAAGGCTGTAACAAAATGTGGAAAAAGTGAAGGGGTCTGAATACTTTCCGAATGCACTGTATATGAGGGAAGAAGTAGGATGTTTTTGGCAGGTGACATTGGCAGAGTGTGTGTATCCTGTGAGGTAGTTACTAATTACAGTGGTATGGTTGATATCATCTACAGGTGCCTCCAACACACTGCCAAGTTTGGAACAGGTGCAAATAAGTTGATCAAAATATATACTAGACCTGCTTATCACACACCGTTAACTTACTTCCTGATAGACCAACCGTTTGTGTGAAAAGAAAATCTGAAATGACGTCACCAGGATATCCTGCTTGGGGAAACTTTATTCTGCATCGATGGAAGCGTGATCTGATCTGGGCGCGAAGCACAGATAAGGTTGCGACGGAGGTGCAACTTTCAACTTTTGGTTGGTGTGTTTATCTGACTGGATAATAATAATTATGCCCCCCCACCACCACTTCTCAAACCAAAGTTGCGCTCCTGGATTGCGATATTATTAAAGTGTGCCTACCATTGTCATCCAGAAGTATGTTCTCCGGTTTTAGATCCCTGAAACAAAAAAAAACAAAAAGACAGAAGTCAGTACAGTGCCTTTTCTGGTTGTGTTCCAGTTCTCCACCCTTTTCCAGAAGTGTGCAAGAGGTGGGCAAAAATGTATTGCACAGATTTACAATGGGGGGACGGGGGGGGGACTCCTTCCAGTCAATACTTACGCCAATCCTATGCTTTTAAATCCATGAAGGGGAGTGTGCGAGGGCACACTTCTGGAAAAGAGTGTAGAATCAGGACAGAGCCCGTGTCTACTGACCTGTAGACAATGTTCATCTGGTGGAGGTGGTGGAGACCACAGCAGACCTCAGCAGCATAGAACCGAACCCTGGCCGGCTCCAGGCCTGGAGGACCAATGTTATAGATGTGGAACCGCAGGTCTCCTCCGTTCATTATGCTTAGCACCAAACAAAGAGATTGTTTGGTCTCATACGCATACGCCAGACTCACCTAGAGATAGAGTTATGGGAGGATGGAGGGGAAGAGAGGACATAGATAGACAAAAAGAAAAGAGGGGATGATGGAAAAGGGATGGAAAGAAAGAAGAGGATGGCGAGAGAGAGAGAGTCCGATTGTGTGAAGAACCCTACCACAAATCTGCTGTTGAGATTTTCCAGTATCTGTTTCTCGTTGAGAGCCATGGCCTCTCCTCTCCTCTTCTTCATGTGAGTCTTCTCCAGCTTCTTACACGCATACATCTTCCCAGAGGCTCGCACCTGGCATGCCCACACCTGGGGGAGAGGGGAGGAAGCGAGAAAAGGATGGGGAGGCGGAGATTGTATGAGCTGAATCCTCACGATCAAAATTGTAGTTAATAATTTGGATCTCAAGTTGGATTTGGGCTCTATCATTTCAGAGTTTTGATTTCTCTCCAAAACTTTGTGAAAAGAAGTGTAGTGAAAGAAGCCTAACCTCCCCGAAGCCTCCCTTGCCCAGCATCCTGTACTGTCTGAAGGTGTGTTTGGTAATGGGCTTTCTGGTGGGAGAGAAATATACAGTTAGTGGCTGGGTGTCAAGCACGTGGGGACATATCTCACTTAGTTTGATTACTCAGTCAAACACACACCCGTCCATATGCACTGACCTCTCTACCATCTTCCATTGCAGAAAACGCTCAAAGTACATGCTCTGCAGGTACTGAAGGAAGGGGGCACCACTCAGGAACTCATGGAGGTCACTGTGATCACACAGTGAAAGAAGGGTGAATTACTTCGCAGCACACACATTCACATTCACTCATGTGTGGGTTAAGATAGTGGATGGAAGAGTGAGAGCAACATGGGGAAGGTTGGAGTAAGAGGGAGGTCAGGGTTTAGAGATCTGTGGTTAGGATAAGGGTCAGACTCACTCTGTGCAGTCAATGAAGATGTCTCTACCGTGCCACACCTCCAGACTCTCTCTGCACCTCTTACCATAGCTCTCCACAACCTGTACACACTCAGACGACTGGCAGGAGAACATACACAGTTATTTTAGCACAAATCTAAAGTGAGAAATCAACCTTTAGTGTGTGTGTGTGTGTAAAGACGGTACCTGTCTACTGAGGAACCTGTTAATGATTTGCATGCCAAAACTCTTCCTATCTTCATCTGATTGCACCTCATACTCCCCCTGTAGAAATTCAAAGACATCTGCACTTGTGATTCCTGTTTTGTCAACATGAATTTTGAAGATCCCCGTCTAGTATCTGTCACTGATTGCTTGATCGTTCTTCATGAACGACCCAGGTCACTAAATCTCAGCATGCCATTGAATCCAGGCCAATAAGGAAATACAGAGAGATCTGAATAACACAGTTATTTATAACCCAGTAGACATAAGACGTCTTCTGCATACCGTAACATACTTTACGTTTCAAACAAAGTTATCATATTAGAACTCTTTCCTGGCCGTGCGCCCAAAACACACACCCTTCGGAAATATGGCATCACATTGCTATGACACAGGTCTTTCAGCAGAGTGTACTTTAACATCAGCTCGCAGCATTCAGTCGGATCATCTCCCCCAAAATGGACCATACCACCTCCTTTATAGTGAATAAGGCCTATATAGTGGATCGCACCATTTTGTCCAGTAGGGAGTTGCAGTGCCGTAGCTCAGGTTTGCTCTGACAGAAGAGACAGAATAGTTGTCTGCCAATAGGCTGCTTCACACACAGACTGGAGTAGTCTCTCTCTGAAACAAACACATTACAAACATACAGTATTACACATACAAAACTTGCACTCACACACACACACACCAGGGTTGTGCTCAATTCATAATTGCATTGAGAATGCGTCATAAGTCATTTTGAATTGAAGTAGTGAACATGATACAGAATTTCAATTGAAATTGGTATTAAAGGCAATACAACTGAATTCAGTGAAATTAATTGAAATTCAAATGCCTATTCTATTGTATATTAGGTGTAGTCTATACAAATATACATATTGTACATAAAACATCAAACATATACAGTTGAAGTCAGAAGTTTACATACACTTAGGTTTGGAGTCATTAAAACTTGTTTTTCAAACACTCCACAAATTTCTAAAACTATAGTTTTGGCAAGTCGATTAGGACATCTACTTTGTACATGACACAAGTAATTTTTCCAACAATTGTTTACAGACACATTATTTCACTTAGAATTCACTGTATCACAATTCCGGTGGGTCAGAAGTTTACATACACTAAGTTGACTGTGCCTTTAAACAGCTTGGAAAATTCCAGAAATTATGTTACGGCTTTAGAAGCTTCTGATAGGCTAATTGACATAATTTGAGTCAATTAGAGGTGTACTTGTGGATGTATTCCAAGGCCTACCTTCAAACTCAGTGCCTCTTTGCTTGAAATCATGGGAAAATCAATAGAAATCAGCCAAGACCTCAGAAAAAATATTGTAGACTTCCACAAGTCTGGTTCATTCTTGGGAGCAATTTCCAAACACCCTGAAGGTACCACGTTCATCTGTACAAACAATAGTACGCAAGTATAAACACCATGGGACCATGGAGCCGTCATACCGCTCAGGAAGGAGACGTGTTCTGTCTCCTAGAGATGAACGTACTTTGGTGTGAAAAGTGCAAATCTATCCCAGAACAACAGCAAATGACCTTGTGAAGATGCTGGAGGAAACAGGTACAAAAGTATCTATATCCACAGTAAAACGAGTCCTATATCGACATAACCGGAAAGCCTGCTCAGCAAGGAAGAAGCCACTGCTCCAAAACTGCCATAAAAAAAGCCAGACTACGGTTTGCAACTGCACATGGGGACAAATATCATACTTTTTGGAGAAATTCACTCTGGTCTCATGAAACAAAAATAGAACTGTTTGGCCATAATGACCATCGTTATGTTTGGAGGAAAAAGGGGGAGGCTTGCAAGCCGAAGAACAGCATCACACCGTGAAGCACGGGGGTGACAGCATCATGTTGTGGGGGGTGCTTTGCTGCAGGAGGGACTGGTGCACTTCACAAAATAGATGGCATCATGAGGAATTAAAATGATGTGGATATATTGAAGCAACATCTCAAGACATCAGTCGGGAAGTTAAAGCTTGGTCGCAAATGGGTCTTCCAAATGGACAATGACCCCATTGTGGCAAAATGGCTTAAGGACAACAAAGTCAAGGTATTGGAGTGGCCATCACAAAGCCCTGACCTCAATCCCATAGAGCATTTGTGGGCGGAACTGACAAAGCGTGTGCGAGCAAGGAGGCCTACAAACCTGACTCAGTTACACCAGCTCCGTCAGGAGGACTGGGCCAAAATTCACTCAACTTATTGTGGGAAGCTTGTGGAAGGCTACCTGAAACGTTTGACCCAAGCTAAACAATTTAAAGGCAATGCTACAAAATACTAATTGAAAAATACTAATTGAGTTTAAGTACACTTCTGACTCTGGGAAAGTGATGAAAGAAATAAAAGCTGAAAGAAATAATTCTCTCTACTATTATTCTGACATTACACATTCTTAAAATAAAGCGGTGATCCTAACTGACCTAAGACAGGGAATTTTTGAATAGGATTAAGTGTCAGTAATTGTGAAAAACTGAGTTTAAATGTAGTTGGATAAGGTGCATGTGAACTTCCGACTTCAAATGTACATGCATATGAAATATTGTTGATACAATAGATTTTCAGGACAAAACCTTAATGTATGATCAAGGAAAACAAAACCTGTATGTGAATATTCTAAGTTATTATATTTCAGTAATCACTTACATTTTGTTCAATATGGGAAAAATTATACATTTCCCAGAATGCATTCGTTTAACCCTCAAGTTGACCCTGATGCCTTACATTTATTTTTCAAACAAATGAAATGGTTGGTGGAAATATAATTGGCTATTAAGTTTCAAAGAGCATATGACATTTTTTTTTATAGAGAAAAGTTATATATTCTTTGCTATCTGGAAGTGTAACCTGTCAGATTCAATGAAACTCTCATGTTCAACAATTCAATTCTTTGAATTCTTTGAACCAAATTAAATTCTACTTCCTGACATTCAAATTCTACATCCTGTTGGGTGTGGTCAATTCAAATTTCAACTCATGAGTCAATTCTAAAATTATGAACGGAGCACAGCCCTGAAATATATATATATATATATATATACACACACAAACAAACACACACTGACCGATGGTGTTGCCCAGCTCCATACACTGGCTTATGTGAGGGAAGCGTAGCATCCTTCTCCATTTCCAACTCCTGCCTTTTCCTCGTCCACCTGGAGAGAGATGCAATAGGGTAGGGAAGAATGAGAAGACATTTGATTTTACAGCTGAGCTGTCGTAGTATACTTTTTTTCTTACCCAAAAGCATGCGAGTTTATTCAACCCTTTGGGTTATGTATTGTGTGTGATATGTTAACAGGGGGCTTCAGAAATAAAATAAATAGATAAACAATGTCAGCAGTAAGACCAAAACATCTCACATTTGATAACTGGACAGATTCAGGCTTCTAGTTGAGCAGTTTCAACCTTAACCTGAAGGTCTTTGCTCTGTTTACCTTTTCGTTCACCTCAACACACTGGAAATAGATGACTATCAGTCTGTCAACAACAGCCTTTGTTCCAGTGTGTGTGTGTGTGTGTGTAGTTTCCTTGTCAATCAGGTTCCAGCCCTGGCATCCATCCATTCCAAAAGAGAGATATATAAATAGGTTTAGGAGCAGGAACAAAGCCTATGGGTCCACATACAGTAGCACTGCATCCTACACACACACACACACACACACACACACACACACACACACACACACACACACACACACACACACACACACACACACACACACACGTTTGTTTTACAATCCTTGCGGGGACCAAACCCTTGATTCCCATTCAAAATGATATTTTCCCTAACCTTAACCCTTAACCCTAATTCTAACACTAATTGTAAACCAAACCCTAAACCTCACCCCTAAGCCTAAAATAGCCTTTTTCTTTGTGGGGACCAGCAAAATGTCCCCACTTGTCTGAAAATTCTAGTCCCCACAAGGATAGTAAAAACAAAAAAAAACACACACTCACAGTGCAAAAAATAGCTGTGTCCTGCTTACAGTCCAACCTGTTTTGTGACCTCACGCAAAATCCCAACATTAATGTCTGACAGAATGGAAAAACAAAATATAAAGTCATCTTTTGATGTGTGTCACCTTAATTGGGGAGGACAGGCTCGTGGTAATGAGCCATCCTCCCCTCAGCAGCCTCCACTGGTGTCTACAGTACCCCTTGGGGAGGGTATATACCCCAAAAAAAGCGGATGTTGGAGAAAAAGCAAATAAGAAGCGTTATGTATGTTAAATAGACACACTTTTTTGGGCAGACTGAACTAATTAGCAACAGTCTGAGTTCGTAGACCTTAGGTCAAAACATGCATGGTCAGTTGGAAGGAAAGGCTTGGTTGAACACGCAAACAATAATTAAAAGAAACGTGTCATTTCCATTAGTACTTTAACAGAGGAAAAACGACCGCTGTGGATGTTTACAGAGTCTGAAATAGACATTTGAATCTTAAACATTTCTTGATATTGTAGTATTTTTGTGCCATTGTTTAAAACTCACGAGACAACAGATTACCCAGGGGCTGGTGATTTATTGTGCAGCCTTTCCAGTGTCTAGGAAACCTAAACTCACATACTAGTACAAATAAAACCTTGAGCGTGCCACAGAGTGAGAGGAAAGGCAACACGGATGTTTGTGGTGGGAGAGTCCGTGATAGACATTATCTGACGACTGACCGGCTAGTCCTGTGTCAGCGTCAGCCAGGTCGACTGGGATGTCGATCGACGCCATCTGAGTTAAAAGCAATAACCTTCAGGTTAAAGTAGGACTGATAGACTGAGAGTAATAGAGATCAGCTCTCTCTCTCACACTCACTCCAGGGTTCTACTCTTATCTTGTTTTTCCTTTTGTGGCACTGGTGCTATCAACTTTGTCAGTTGGTGTCACCAGCATATGGATTTGGTCTCACCTATTTTTTTTAATATATTTTTTTATAATTGATAATGACCTGGTCTGCATTCCATACAGAACCTGGCTCATAATGACAAGCCATCATTTTAAATGGCATCGCTTTGTGTTACATTGATTTGGAGAGATTTACTGTGACGCAAAGAAAAGAGATGTAAAATAAAGTCCTAAATGTATTTTTTTACACATTTCAAAGTGCCATGTGTTCTATTCGCACACACACATATGTAACGCAAAGTATGCATTACCACTTTACGAATAATACATTTTTAATAGGCCTACCCAATTACCATTCACATTATTTTTACATTCTAAAATATGTCAGAATAATGTGGGCATTGCCTGACTAAATAGGCCAAATGCTCCCGACACAAATGTGGTGTTTGTCCATGCCTGTCCATGTGGTAGCTAGTCAGTCTCGCCGTTTTAGATGTTGAAGAGTTATTGAGGGGTTACTGTATCATGTTTTACAACGAGAAAGCGACCAAAAAAATGGTTCCTTTGTAATGGAATGCTTTGAATGGAAAACCACGTTGACGCCAACGTTCCTGCTGTCTTGTTCATAATAACCTCACGTGGTTTTACCACAACAAGCACAACAGAGGCCACGGGAAGCAAACGAAAGCGCTTACATCTCAAATAAAAACACATCACTTACATCAAAACTGTTCGCTGCTCTGGCCCCCCAATGGTGGAACAAACTCCCTCACGACGCCAGGACAGCGGAGTCAATCACCACCTTCCGGAGACACCTGAAACCCCACCTCTTTAAGGAATACCTAGGATAGGATAAAGTAATCCTTCTCACCCCCTTAAAAGATTTAGATGCACTATTGTAAAGTGGCTGTTCCACTGGATGTCATAAGGTGAATGCACCAATTTGTAAGTCGCTCTGGATAAGAGTGTCTGCTAAATGACTTAAATGTAATGTAAATGTTGATAAAACTCTATCACAACTCATTTGTTGTCATCTGGAATGTTTTTAAAAAGTCCTGTTGAAGGCAGAGTATATTAGGATTGCATACTTAACATGTACCCTGGATAATAGACTGCCAGGCACCACACCCTAATAGGTCCTTTTTTTCTCTTGATGTATTTAAAAATGTACCTTTACCAGTTAAATAAAACATTTAAAAAATATTAAAATGTTTCTGAAATATTGTAACAAAGCATGCAAATAAGACCATCGACGTGCCTATACCGCCAATCCACTTCTCCGGACACTGGATGATGTCAGAATATTTTGCTTGCATTTGAAAAGGACACTATCTAAAAAAAAAACAGTACTGCCATATATGACAAATATATTTCAGCATATATTTTCCAAGAGAATCTTAGCTGGAACCCATCGTTTTCAAGATATCAACAATTTGCTTCAGTAAAAGTCTTGAAGAACATGGTGCATTCGGAAAGTATTCAGACCCCTTGACTTTTTCCACATTTTGTTATGATGTTGGAGTGGGGGACTGTCCTGTCCCAGTATTCTGCTCTGGACCTCAAGTTACATTTACATTTACATTTTACATTTAAGTCATTTAGCAGACGCTCTTATCCAGAGCGACTTACAAATTGGTGCATTCACCTTATGACATCCAGTAGAACAGTCACTTTACAATAGTGCATCTAAATCTTAAAGGGGGGTGAGAAGGATTACTTATCCTATCCTAGGTATAAAGAGGTGGGGTTTCACGGAAGGTGGTGATTGATGTGGGAGTTTGTTCCACCATTCAGCGAACAGTTTTGACTGGGCTGAGCGGGAACTGTACTCCTCAGTGGTAGGGAGGCGAGCAGGCCAGAGATGAACGCAGTGCCCTTGTTTGGGTGTAGGGCCTGATCAGAGCCTGGAGGTACTGAGGTGCCGTTCCCCTCACAGCTAGGCAAGCACCATGGTCTTGTAGCAGAAGCTTCAACTGGAAGCCAGTGGAGAGAGCGGAGGAGCGGGGTGACGTGAGAGAACTTGGGAAGGTTGAACACCAGACGGGCTGCGGCGTTCTGGATGAGTTGTAGGGGTTTAATGGCACAGGCAGGGAGCCCAGCCAACAGCGAGTTGCAGTAATGAGATGACAAGTGCCTGGATTAGGACCTGCGCGCTTCCTGTGTGAGGCAACTCTGCGGATGTTGTAGAGCATGAACCTACAGGAACGGGCCACCGCCTTGATGTTAGTTGAGAATGACAGGGTGTTGTGATCACGCCAAGGTTCTTGGCGCTCTGGGAGGAGGACACAATGGAGTTGTCAACCGTGATGGCGAGATCATGGAACGGGCAGTCCTTCCCCGGGAGGAAGAGCAGCTCCGTCTTGCCGAGGTTCAGCTTGAGGTGGTGATCCGTCATCCACACTGATATGTCTGCCAGACATGCAGAGATGCGTCGCCACCTGGTCATCAGAAGGGGGAAAGGAGAAGATTAATTGTGTGTCGTCTGCATAGCAATGATAGGAGAGACCATGTGAGGTTATGACAGAGCCAAGTGACTTGGTGTATAGCGAGAATAGGAGAGGGCCTAGAACAGAGCCCTGGGGGACACCAGTGGTGAGAGCGCGTGGTGAGGAGACAGATTCTCGCCACGCCACCTGGTAGGAGCTCCAAGCGTGGGCCGCGCAGGAGATGCCCAACTCAGAGAGGGTGGAGAGGAGGATCTGATGGTTCACAGTATCGAAGGCAGCCGATAGGTCTAGAAGGATGAGAGCAGAGGAGAGAGAGTTAGCTTTATGCGGAGCGCTCCGTGATACAGAGAAGAGCAGTCTCAGTTGAATGACTAGTCTTGAAACCTGACTGATTTGGATCAAGAAGGTCATTCAGAGAGAGATAGCGGGAGAGCTGGCCAAGGACGGCACGTTCAAGAGTTTTGGAGAGAAAAGAAAGAAGGGATACTGGTCTGTAGTTGTTGACATCGGAGGGATCGAGTGTAGGTTTTTTCAGAAGGGGTGCAACTCTCGCTCTCTTGAAGACGGAAGGGACGTAGCCAGCGGTCAGGGATGAGTTGATGAGCGAGGTGAGGTAAGGTAGAAGGTCTCCGGAAATGGTCTACATCCCTGCGCCGCCTTCCCCCATCGCCTCTATGCCATGGAGAGGAACTACGATGTGGGGAATCGTGAGCTCCTCACGGTGAAGATGGTGTTGGAGGAGTGGAGGCACTGGCTGGAAGAGGGTGGAACATCCGTTCATTGTTTGGACCGACTACAAGAACCTGGATTATCTCCTCCCCGCCAAGCGTCTCAATTACAGGCAAGCTAGTGGCTCCCTGCTTTTCTCCCGGTTCAACTTCTCCCTCTCATACCCACTCGGATCCAAGAATGCCAAGCTGGATGCTCTGTCACGCCGCTATAGCCCCACGGCTACAACCCCAGAACTCGAGACCATCCTTCCCACCTCGTGCCTGCCGATTGCGTTCAGCTGGGGAATAGGGAAGC
Organism: Oncorhynchus keta; assembly: GCF_023373465.1. Lineage (NCBI taxonomy): Eukaryota > Metazoa > Chordata > Actinopteri > Salmoniformes > Salmonidae > Oncorhynchus > Oncorhynchus keta. The sequence goes on along the minus strand of NC_068426.1, from coordinate 33,814,542 downwards.
AGGTTCGTGAGGCTCAGCATTCCCAGCAGAACCCTGGGGAAGGCTCCAGCAAGCATTCCCAGCAGAGGCCCGACGTCTCTGCATTCCTGGAGTGGGCCCACTCCTCGTCCTGGAGTGGGCATGTCCACGTGGTCCGATCTGTGGGCGCAGAACACCCAGGCTCCCGCTAAACTCCTGCGACCAGCAAGCTCCGGCTGGTTACCTTCAACCTCAGCCTGTCCCTCACCGTCCCTGGTCTCGCATATCCCTGGACTTTGTCATGGGTCTCCCCCCGTCTGATGGCAACATCGCCATTCTGACAGTAGTGGACCGGTTTTCCAGAACTGCCCACTTCATTCCTCTCCCCAAGCTACCCTCTGCCAAAGAGACGGCCCAGCTCATGGTGCAGCACATCTTCCGGATCCATGGACTCCCATTGGACATCATTGTAAATAAGAATATGTTCTTAACTGACTTGCATAGTTTAATAAATGTTAAATAAAAAATACATAATAATTCTCGCCCCGCTTCTGAAAGGCATTCGGCACACTCATTGGGTCGTCGGCCAGCATATCCTCCGGGTTCCACCCCTAGTCCAACGGCCAGTCGGAGCGAGCCAACCAAGACTTGGAGACGACTCTTCACTGCCTGGTCTCCGCCAACCCCACCACCTGGAGCCATCAACTAGTGTGGGTCGAATACGCCTGTAACACCTTTCCTTGCTCTGCCACGGGTCTCTTGCCCTTTGAGTGTTCCCTGGGTTATCAAACCCCACTCTTCCCTGAGCAAGAGCGGGTGGAGTCCTGCAAGCTTTCCCCTCGGGTTTATCGGTCCTTTCCCCATCTCCAAGGTCATTAGCCCCTCTGCTGTTCGTCTTCTGTTGCCCTGTACCCTCCTTATACATCCAACTTTTCATGTGTCTTGAATCCCCCGCTAGGGACATCCTGGACCCAGGCCTCATCACTGATTTCCAACGCCGGCACCCCGGTCAACCACTCATGTGCCCAGGTAGAACGCCAGGTGGCACTCCTAGAGGGAGGTTACTGTCACACCCTGATCTGTTACACCTGTCTTTGTGCTTGTCTCCACCCCCCCTCCAGGTGTTCGCCCATCTTCCCCATTATCTCCAGTGTATTTACACCTGTGTTCTCTGTTTGTCTGTTGCCAGTTTGTTTTGTTCGTCTAGCCTACCAGCATGTTTACCCTTGCTCTTGTCTATTTCTAGTTCCTGTTTTCCCGGTTTGACCATTCTGCCTGCCCTGACCATGAGCCTTTTGACCATGCCGTTCTGTACCTTGTCACACCACACTGGATTATTGACCTCTGCCTGCCCTGACTCTGAGACTGCCGTTCTGTACCTTTTGGACTCTGATCGGGATTACTGACCTCAGCCTGCCCTTGACCTGTTGTTTTGCCTGCCACCTGTTCTAGTAATACACTTTTGTTACTTCGACACTGTCTGCATCTGGATCTTCCCTAAAACATGATATGTTTAACAATTATTTTGGTTACTACATGACTCCATATGTGTTTTTTCATAGTTTTGATGTCTTCACTATTATTCTACAATGTAGATAATAGTACAAATAAAGAAAAACCCTTGAATAAGTAGCTGTGTCCAAGCGTTTGCACTGCAATCTCCCACAAAGCAGGGCATGGCCTGTAGCCAGTGGCGACGTATTATTCAGGGTCATGTTTAACTAAAAACGAATAATATATAGATTTTTTTGCATGTTATTTTGGTATTAATTAATACGTGTCACATATCAGTTTACAAAAGCTGCATACAAACATTTGTATCTTTTAGCTTTCTTGAGTAAGGCAGCTCCAAAACACAGGTGTTTCAGCCTAACTCAGTGCTTCTGTGGTGGGGTAGCCAGCGGAAAATATGGTGTGTAGAGGTTGGTAATGTTCTCTAGTTGCGCCGTGATTGGCTCAGTGTTCTGTCACTCATGGGGACACGTCGCCGCAAAATGTAGACCTAGAAAATTCAAGCCACTTGGGTGCTGCCATAGACCTACATTAGAAGTGCCCGTCCAAGAAGACTCAAGGTCATTGGCCACAGATAAAATTATGTCAAATCACGTGATATCTACCGTGGCTTTGATTGGACTGACCATGTCATCACACTTTCAAAATCTTTGCGAGCAAGCTAGACAAGCAGTCATGCATCAAGTAGGCAATCTACTGGCAAATCTTTTTCAACCCTATAACCCTATAAATTATAGATAAAACATATCGGTGCCTATTGGCCATTGAACATAAACATTACACAACAACTTGGAAATCGCAAATTCAACAATGAGTGCTGAGGCGCCACCGCAGCCCCGGGTTTGATCTCAGGGTGTGTCTCAGCCGGCTGTGACCCGGAGACCCATGAGGCGGCGCACAATTGGCCCAGCGTTGTCCGGGTTAGGAGAGGGTTTGGGTTGGCTGGGATTTCTCATGCTCTAGCGACTGCTTGTGGCGGGCCAGTGGCCTGCAAGCTGACTTTGGTCGTCAGTTCGACAGTGTTTCTTCCAACACATTGTTGCTGCTGGCTTCCGGGTTAAGTGAGCAGTGTGTCAAGAAGAAATCCGTAGGGGAGTTGCAGCGATAAGACAAGTTCATAACTACCACTTGGATATAAAAAAGGGGGGTAATGCCATGGGCCAGAAAAGTTTTAATACATTGGCCATGCTGTTAATCCAGCATGATTTCTGCCACGTTCAAAACAACTGGAAACTCGCAACTGGGAAATCTCAGACTTCAGTGAGTTCAAGACAACTGGGAAATCGGATAAAACTAGCTCAGACTGGGAAAATACGGGAATTAATTTTGAACAGTCATCCAACTCGGAATTCCAAGTCAGGATTTCGGGCCTCTGTCTAGAGCCCACAAGAATCATAATCACAAGTTAACTACACATGGTTGATGATATTACTAGTTTATCTAGCGTGTCCTGCGTTGTATATAATCGATGCGGTGCGTATTCGCGAAAAAGGACTGTCTTGCTCCAATGTGTACCTAACCATAAACATCAATGCCTTTCTTAAAATCAATACACAAGTATATATTTTTAATCCTGCATATTTAGTTAATATTGCCTGCTAACCTGGCTCGTTGCGAACTCTGTGAAGACTATTTCTTCCTAACAAAGACAGCCAATTTTGACAAACACGGGATGATTTAACAAAAGCGCAATCGTTGCACCAATGCGTACTTAACCATGAACATCAATGTCTTTCTTATATATGCCATTTTTAGCAGACACTTTTATCCAAAGCGACTTACAGTCATGTGTGCATACATTCTACGTATGGGTGGTCCCGGGAATCGAACCCACTACCCTGGCGTTACAAGCGCCATGCTCTACCAACTGAGCTACAGAAGGACCATCTTAAAATCAATACACAAGTATATATGTTTAAACCTGCATATTTAGCTAAAAGAAATCCAGCTTAGCAGGCAATATTAACCATGTGAAATTGTGTCACTTCTCTTGAGTTCATTGCACGCAGAGTCAGGGTATATGCAACAGTTTGGGCCGCCTAATTTTGCGTAATTATGACATAACATTGAAGGTTGTGCAATGTAACAGGAATATTTAGACTTATGGATGCCACCCGTTAGATAAAATACAGAACGGTTCCGTATTTCACTGAAAGAATAAATGTCTTGTTTTTGAGATGATAGTTTCCGGATTCGACCATATTAATGACATAAGGCTCGTATTTCTGTGTGTTATTATGTTATAATTAAGTCTTTTGAGGCTAGGCTTATATGCCCCCAAGCCATAAGACTGCTGAAAAATTAATCAAATGACCACCTGGAGTATTTACATTGACCCCCCCAATTTGTTTTTACACCACTGCTACTCGCTGTTTATTATCTATGCTTGGTGGGGAAAACAAACCAAAAATGTGGGATGCATGCCAACAAAGCCACTACACAAAACAACACTAAACAATACATTAATTGCACTATAACGGTGATGAACGGGGCCCACAAACTGTTAGGGCCTACATAAAACTGGCCCAGCAGCAGAGTCCCAACAGCAGTCCCAGCACCTTACCGCTGCTACACCTGGCTATCAACAGAGCCTTGTCTGGCAGTGAAACAGTTCATTCTGCCTCATTTACTGCCTTTAAAAAAAACATGGCTGACTTGCTTAAACAAATGTGCTTTCTACTGACAATTGAGATGTACAAACTATGGCATAAGGGGACGACAAGCAAGACGGACGTAGTCAATATAACTATTTGTTCAGCAGTTTTGAAATGTACAGCGATAGAATTCAGAACATGGGCCGTTCTTACAGTGTACTCCCTGTACAACAGGTCAGAACCGTACGATAAATAAAGGGGGCCTATAAACAGACATTGAAAGCTCTTACAATATTCGATGATTACATTTCTCTAAAACATGTTATAGGCTACACGTGCACCACCAAGTCAGAACATTAGGTGAAATTAAGAGGTGAAAACAGACTAAATTATTAGGGTGAGACACATTGAACGCCGTTTGGATCTTTGTGTGTCGAAAAGGATACACGTCATATAACAGGATTTGACACGTTAAATAAGATTTTCATTTGACAGGCCAAAAAACACAATTCTATTATAGAAGGTTGTGTGTGCTGAATTTGCACGTACAAGCCAAACACCACCACTACTATCAGTAGCACTGTCAAAGCAGCACACCGGCCACAAACAATGTGTTTACAATACCGCGTTGGTGAAAACAGACCAAATGATTAGGGTGAGGCACATGGGCTTACTAACAAGCTTACTACACAACATACACTAGGTATTACTTTCTTAACTACGGTATACATATCTCTCTGGCATCCTACATACTTTGTCCTTTGACAGCTGTTTGGTCTTGGCCACAGTGGAGTTTGGAGTGTGACTGTTTGAGGTTGTGGACAGGTGTCTTTTATACTGATAACAAGTTCAAACAGGTGCCATCAGAAGAAGTTACAGGTCTGTGAGAGCCAGAAATCTTGCTTGTTTGTAGGTGACCAAATACTTATTTTCCACCATAATTTGCAAATAAATTCATAAAAAATCCTACGATGTGATTTTCTGGATTTTTTCTCTCTCATTTTGTATGTCTTAATTGAAGTGTACCTATGATGAAAATTACAGGCCTCTCTCATATTTTTAAGTGGGAGAACTTGCACAATTGGTGGCTGACTAAATACTTTTTTGCCCCACTGCTTCCGTCCCTTTCCTCGCTCCTCCCTTTGCTTGAACCAGCAACACAACGACAATTAGCGCGCGCTAACTAGCTAGCCATTTCACTTCGGTTACACGAGCCTCATCTTGGGAGTTGATAAGCTTGAAGTCATAAACAGTGCAATGCTTGACGCACAACGAAGAGCTGCTGTCAAAACGCACGAAAGTGCAGTTTGAATGAATGTTTACGCGCCTGCTTCTGCCTACCACCGCTCAGTCAGATACTTAGATACTTGTATGCTTGTATGCTCAGTCAGATTATATGCAACGCAGGACACGCTAGATAATATCTAGTAATATCATCAACCATGTGTAGTTAACTAGTGATTATGATTGATTGTTTTTTATAAGATAAGTTTAATGCTAGCTAACAACTTACCTTGGCTTACTGCATTCGCATAACAGGCAGTCTCCTTGTGGAGTGCAATGAGAGAGAGGATCCCCCGAGCTGACAAGGTGAAAATCTGTTGTTCTGCCCCTGAACAAGGCATTTAACCCACCGTTACTAGGCCGTCATTGAAAATAAGAATGTGTTCTTAACTGACTTGCCTAGTTAAATAAAGGTTTGTTTTTTTAAAGAAATTTTAAAAAGTCAGAACCGTAGAATAAATCAAATCAAACTTTGTCACATGGCGCCAAATACAAAAGCTGTAGACCTTACCGTGAAATTCTTACTTACAAGCAGAGGTCGACCGATTAATCGGAATTAATTAGGGCCGATTTCAAGTTTTCATAACAATCGGAAATCTGTATTTTTGGGCGCCGATTTGCCGATTGTTATGAAAACTTGAAATCGGCCCTAATTAATCGGCCATTCCGATTAATCGGCTTTTATATTTGGCGCATGTGACAAAGTTTGATTTGATTTATTCTACGGTTCTGACTTGGTGTACAGGGAGAAAAATGTAAGAACTGTTCATATTCTAGAACTGTCCATATTCTGAGTTCTGTCACTGTACATTTCAAAAGTTCTGGTCAAATAGTTACGTTGACTACGTCTGTCCTAGTTCGCTCATTATAATGGCTTAATTCGAAATTATGGATGGGCTCTTTTCCACTCGTCATTCCCTTATGCCAGGGTTTGTACATCTGAATTGTCAGTAGAAACCACATTTGTTTAAACAAGTAAGCCATATCAGCTATGCTTTTTTTTAAAGGCAGTGTAATGAGTCTGAATGAACTGTTTCGCTGCCAGACAAGGCTCCTTCACTTCATCGTGTTGAAAAGAAAACTCTGCTGTTGGGACAGCTTTATGCATGCCCTAACAGTTTGTGGTCACCTTTATAGTGCGATGAATGTATTGTTTAGTGTTGTGTAGTGGCTTTGCTGGCAAAAAAAAAAACGTTTTTAATTTACCCCACCAAGAAATACATGCTAAAATCGTAACTGCCTGTAGCCCTACTGTAACCCCCCTACTCATATGTGGCAACACAGCATTGTAACGGAGGTGTAAATAGGCTATGTTTTTCTAAACTTCTTAAACGAATATACTGTACAACTAACTGTAGACGCATCATTACTGACTTCCATGGTTAAATAAAACGAATGCATAAAGACAGACATGTTGACAAGTGACAACTAGAAGAAAAAACGTTTTCCTGAAGAAAATGTTTTCTTGCTTCTATATGGTAATGGAAGAAGTAGTTTTTCCTATATATTTCTTACCTTCCCTGGCACTGATGAGTGCGCTGTTTGCCGCCATACTATCTATTTCCATTGTTCCAGAGTGATGCGGACTGGAACAACTTTCGTTTTTCTCTCCTTTACCTTATTCAAACCATCCGTCTGCAATGACAGATTTAACTACCATCCATTCTACTGATGACGCGCATAGCCTGGTTCTCGTTCTCATGCGGAGATAGATTCCATAAAATGGGAAAGTGTTTCTTAACCAATTACCGATCTAAAAACGCAGTAGCCTACCCTACCCTAACATAAACTTGTTTCAAAAGTGGGATAAAGTAGGCTGGGCTAAAGCGTTCGATCTGTCAGAGCTTAGGCCTACAGTAACCGACCAAACGAATACAGGTGCACCGGCAGCGGCATCACAGGTAGGGTACAAAGGGTGGGGTAAGTGCCCCCCGTAAATCACATTAAGACCACAAGATGTCACCAAATTCTTTCCCCAACAATTTCCCTGGCTGCCACTGCTCTTGCTCAACAAAACTTTTCCTCTGTTTCGTCACAACTTCCATAGATATTTATATAATGATTTTTCAAATATAACAGTAGAAAAGCCTTAAGATAAGTAATCCACTTTTAGCTAATTTACACAGCATTTTATGTTATATAGCTAGCTATGGTTTTAAGAGGGAACTTTTCAATTGGCATCTCTCCCCCTGTTTTCAGTCACAGGTGGGGGCTGGATTAGGCTTGAGCAGTGCAGAAGGTGGGCTCATGAGTTGTGCTCCAATTTGACTGGGGATAGCTTTATTTGTGACCTAGGATGGTGCAATAGCAGAGCATAAGAGAGTTGCCACATCAATGTTACACTGAATTAGTTAGTTATTGTTATTAAGTGTTATATTCCAATGTTATTTAATGTTATTGGTTATTGGTTATATTGGTATATTGGTTATTGGTTATATTCCATTCCATTCCAACTTAATATTTTTCATGAATTAAAAACAACAATTGAAAACCTTGTGGTCCTGAATGGCCTTTTTTAAGACTGCTGAGATTTAGTGCAATTGTACATAATGGATTGTATGGAAAAGGAACAGCACAGAAAGAACAAAGAAAATGAATGTGCATGTGAGTTAAAAAGAGGGACTTTACATCAAATCTCCCCATAGTGTGGATATTAATGGTGCCATGTGCAACACCATTTATCCCCCACATTTAATTTAAATAATTCAAATAGGACAACTAGATTTAGCTTTTAGGTATTACTTACTAAATCATTTCGAAATAAAAACTGATTAAATGGATTTTAACACACTTGTGTGAAACCCTATGCCATAATCTTCTGCCGTAGTACCCGGGGTAACTGGCACCCCCCATGAAATAACAAAAACATTTATTTCCCTTTGTAGTTTATTCGCCTAAGCATGATCTTCATCCACATCCACATTTTTTTCTCTCCAAAATGTGCTTTTTTTTGTGTCAGAAATTAGACATTGTTCTTAGGGGGGCTAGTTAGCCCCTAGTACCCTAAGTTGCTGCCAAAGGCAAGCCATGAAAAAATGATAAAAGTGTACTGCAGTTGAACTGCAGTTATTCTCTACAGGATGCATGAGGTTGTAGGTAACAAGAACATTTCCCAGTACATAGACATATCTGTTAGGTGCAGAAAGCTTAAGTGATTGGTAATCTAACTACACTGTTCAATTTATAATAGCTATTACAGTGAAAGAATACCATGCTATTGTTTGAGGAGAGTGCACAGTTATGAACTTGAAAATGTATCAATAAACCAATTAGGCACATTTGGGCAGACTTGACACAACATTTTGAACAGATATGTAATGGTTCATTGGATCAGTCTAAAACTTTGCAAATACACTGCTGCCATCTAGTGACCAAAATTGAAATTGCGCCTAACCTGAAATAATGCATTGTGACGTTTCTCTTGCATTTCAAAGATAATGGAACAAAAAGAAAACGCATATTTTTTTTGTATTATCTTTTACCAGATCTAATGTGTTATATTCTCCTACATGAATTTCACATTTCTGCAAACTTCAACGTGTTTCCTTTCAAATGGTATCAATAATATGCATATCCTTGCTTCAGGGCCCGAGTTACAGGCAGTTAAATTTTGGTAAAAAAAACGGTTATTTTGGACGTGGTGTTTTCTGCAGTTATACTACACTAGTCAGACTGCAATATTTTTTCTTAAGGGTGGGCACAATACAGGTACTTGTGCAACCTTCACAACCACTAATACCTCACCACACCTTCCGCGTAGAGGGAGTGTTGTTAGAAATACAATATTGGCAGCATATCGGAGAAACAGTAGATAAATGTACCTAAAATAGAGAAAGCACGTCCTCTGTTAGTAATATAACTACTGCACTGCCAGCTTGTCAGCTGTTTTGTCCCTCAAACTCTTCCGTCAGTTGCGTTGTCAAGGGGATCAAAACACAGGCGATGTCCACCGTACAACAAAATGGGATGATCGTTCTCCTTGAAGCGGGATATCATGCTGGCAGCACAATGGTGCATTCCTTTTCAAAATAAGAGTTGCGTTTGGAACCACCTTCGGAAAAATAAATGGATAATTTGATGTACTTTTATTTTTTATATTGTATTATTTATACCAGCATTTCTTTAGAAGGTTTACACACCAATACTGGTATGTTAAAATCTATTGTGTAGGCTATATTTAAAGAAATACAATTTGAATAAAATTAATACCCATTATGTACAGAAGTATGTGGACACCCATTCAAATGAGTGGATTCGGCTATTTCAGCCACACCTGTTGCTGACAGGTGTATGAAATCGAGCACACCGCCATGAAATCTCCATAGACAAAAATTGTCAGTAGAACGGCCTTACTGAAGAGTTCCGTGTCTTTCAATGTGGCACAGTCATAGGATGCCACCTTTCCCTTCTAGAGCTGCCCCGGTCAACTGTAAATGCTGTTATTACATCTAGCAGCAATAAAGGCTCGTCCACAAAGTGATAGGCCACACAAGATGACAGAACCGGACCGCAGTGTGCTGAAATGGGTAACGCGTAAAAATCGCCTGTCCTCGGTTGCAGCACTCACTACCAAGTTCCAAACTGCCTCCAAACTGCCTCAATGTCAGCACAATAACTGTTCATCTGGAGATTCATGAAATGGGTTTCCATGGCTGAGCAGCCGCACACAAACCTAAGATCACCATGCGCAACGCCAAGCGTCGGCTGGAGTGGGGTAAAGACCGCTGCCATTGGACTCTGGAGCAGTGGAAACAGTAGTCTGACGGACAAATCTGGGTTTGGCAGAAGCCAGGAGAATGCTACCTGCCCGGATGCATAGTGCCAAATGCAAAGTTTGGTGGAGGAGGAATAATGGTCTAGGGTTGTTTTTCATGTTTGGGGCTCGGCCGCTTACTTCCAGTGAAGGGAAACCTTAACGTTACAGCATGCAATGCCATTAGAAACGACTATTCTATGTGCCGAGGCAAAATTGGGGTTGGGAATACTCAGTCGGGTCTGTATCATCTATATATTGTGCTATTTCATGGGGGATTGAGGTCTAAAAACCCAGCAGCACTTTCTACTCCACACACACTCCATTCACTTGCGATGCAATAAGCCTACACTAGACTCTTAGAAAAAAAGGTGCTATTTAGAAACTAAAATGGTTCTTCGGCTGTCCCCACAGGAGAACCCTTTTGAAGAACCATTTTTGGTTCCAGGTAGAACCCTTTTGGTTGCAGGTAGAACCCATTCTACAGAGGGTTCTACCTGGAAGCCAAAATAGTTTGACCTGGAACCAAAAAGGGTTCTCTTATGGGGATCACCGTAGAACCCCTTTGGAACCCTTTAACATAATTGGCTTATAGAGAAAAAACTATTCTACATGCCGAGGTAAAAGTGCAATTGAGAATACTCAGTAGGGTCTGTGGAATCTAAATATGGTGTTATTTGTTGTGGGACTGTTGTGTAAATCCCAGCAGCACTTCCTACTATGCAATTTATAGGCCTATAGTGTATTACAGTGAATGTAGTGGGTGCAGTATAAAGTGCAGCTGGGTATTTATACCACAGTCCCCCAAGAAATAACACCTTATACAGTACCAGTCAAAAGTTTGGACACAGCTACTCATTCAAACTTTTTTTTGTGTGTGACTATTTTCTACATTGCAGAATAATAGTGAAGACATCAAACCTATGAAATAACACATATGGAATCATGTAATAACCAAAAAAGTGTTAAACAAATCCAAATATATTTGAGATTTGAGATTCTTCAAAGTAGCCACCCTTTGCCTTGATAACAGCTTTGTACACTCTTGCAATTCTCTCAACCAGCTTCACGAGAACTGCTTTTCCAACAGTCTTGAAGGAGTTCCCACACATGCTGAGCCCTTAATGGCTGCTTCTCCTTCACTCTGCAGTCCAACTCATCCCAAACCATCTCAATTGGGTTTCTCAGAGGGGAACAAGGGGGGAGTGACACCTAATAGGGTTTTATAAATAAGCATCAACCAGTGGGTCTTGCGACGGGTATACAGAGATGACCAGTTTATAGAGGAGTATAGAGTAATCTCTCATATTAAATACATTTGAATTTGTTTAACACTTTTTTGGTTACTACATGACTCCATACGTGTTATTTCATAGTATTGATGTCTTCACTATTATTCTACAATGTAGAAAATAGTACAAATATAGAAAAACCCTTGAATGAGTAGATGTGTCCAAACTTTTGCCTGGTCCTGTATATATTCTACAGACCCTACTGATTAATCCCAACGCCACGTTTACTTCGACACATGGGATATTTGTTTCTCTATAAGCAAATATGTAATTTATGTGCCTATAATATATGCCTATAGTATGCCTATATTGCAGTGAATGTAGTCAGTGAACTAGAAAGTGCTGCTGGGTATTCTACAGGCCCTACTGAGTATACCCAACCCAACTTTTCCTCTGCACATAAAATAGTCTTTCTCTACAGCCCAATATTGTGAACATAGCAGTCTGAACATTGTATTGTTCGATAGTGGTGTTCATTTTTTGTAGGGGAAGCATAGTTGTTTCCATCAATCCCTTATCCTTATAAAACAATAAAAATCCACAATAAAAATGGACATTAGTTCAAATGTAATATCTTTTCATTGAGATATTCACATTTGCAATGTTTTGAAATGCGGGCTTTTATTTTGAAGGTTTCAACCTTTCCATGCGAAGTGACGTCATCATTTGTGCTGCTGGCCTTGCGCAATTGTTGCCAAAATGACTCTTCCGCCGACCAAGGCACAGTGACAGCCAGGCAGGGGCACATCTGCCGCACGACAGTCTAGTCCCGATGATCGGACGATATTCACTTGCTATCAATGCATTTGAAAGGTAACTCGATACAATCTGTAGATTAAATGGCGAAATTGGATTCTGTGGATGACACAAAAGACAACTGATGTGTTACTGTTCGCTAGGTGCAAGCTAGCGGTGTGAGGCAGTCAAGCCAGCAATGTCCACTGGTGTTAGCTAGCCTGCTAGCCCTGCAATTGACTCTACTCAGTGATTGAATAATGATAGCCAGCTATCGCAACCTAAGCAAACATTTGCTTTCCGGGGATGAAATAAAGTGTCTAGCTCGCTAACGTTAGCTATATCTCGTGGGAAGATTTTGCCCAAACCTCACATACAACAGCCTAGTTTAAAGCCTTACTTGGCTAGCTACTAGGCAATTTAACGGTGACAGCTGACATGGGCTCTGTCCATGGGCGGTTTCACTGAATCATCTGTAGTCTAGCTGAACTGTCGGCACCGTTGCAACGTTAGGCAAGCTGGTCCACGAGTGGTTACACTGTAGCTAGCGTGTGACTGGACAGCTATGCAAAATTCTGTTTGTCATTGGCTCACACATAATTTTCGGGCTGTGCGTTATTGCCGAGCCCTGCCTTGTGGTATTTATTCGTATAATGAGTGATCATTATGTAAAAGTGAAGGTTCAACTCGAACAAATGAAATCATCCGGCGAGGGTGTGGAGAAGGAGGAGGCAGATATGATCGAGGATGAGGTGCTGGTGGCATCCCCGCCCGCATCTGTCTCCCCAATCCCGGCTAGTTGTACCCCCGCAGCCCAGAGGGAACCACCCAAGACCTCTGTCACTTGCAGGAATCAGAGTAAAAGTAGGAGCAAACTGGGCAAAGATGAGAAGAACACCGGCACCAAGCAGGATTCAGTCCCTGCACTGCAAGGGACAATAGTAGCTTCCAATGCCAATTCGGGGAAACCTGTGAATCGAAAAGACAATGAGCAGCAGACGCTTCAAATCAAAGGGACTGGGAAGATGCTGCAGGGGAAGACGGAAACAAATGGGAACACTGTTCCTGTCCACCTGCCGGAAGACATCAAAGTGGGCCTACACAACAAAGAGGACGCCAACAAAGTTGCGAAGAGGAGGAAGCCAGTCACCGTGGACACGTTCAAAGCCAAAACCTCTTTGGAGGCACTGAAGCTCAGCATCAGGCAGCTCAAATGGAAAGAGGTAAGTGCTTGTTTCATTGATTCATATTTATTGACAAAATGTAGGCTATAGATAGTCAAGATGGCCTCTGTGCTTAAGTTAGGGAGTTCAGAAGCCCCTGGGCCGGTCCTTGCCATTCCGCCGCCCTCGTTGAGACCAAAGACTGTGGCCCCTGTAAAACTAGTATAATCCCAGTAAGCTAAATGACATTGAAAATAAGTCTAAAATACGTATTGTTCAGATGTTGAAGTTGCGTTCAATTTAGGTTCTGAATGAAAGGTGAAAATATAGTATTTTCCGTACGTTTAGTACATATTTTCCAGGACGTTGAGATGGCATCTTCCGGAAGTTGAATAATACTTATTTTCCGGAAGTTGAAACTAGGTAATTTTTAGGTTCTGAATGAAAGTTGAAAAGATGTCATTTATAGACCTCTATGTTTTGGGCCAAATCAAGGCTGGTCCAGACCTGACCAAATCTGAACCAAATATAGACATCTATAATTGGTTCAGATTTGGTCCGGACCAAAAACAAAATATCTGTGGATGTGGAAATCAACGCCGGTCCGGACTGCACCCAAAAAAAAAAAAAGCATCCAGCCGGCGTCGGCCTGTGCTTACTGTGGTGTAGCCTACCAGTGTTAGCTGAAATTGAATTGGATGAATGCCCATCTACGTGGTAAGCCTACCGTTTGTAATCCACCAAAAAGGACGACATCTGGACAAGACCAAACAAAAGAAACATCCAAAAAGACATTGTCTCGTGTTTACTGGGGTGTAGTTTACCATGTCAGCCCTCAATGGAATTGTATGAATGACCATCACAGGAGGTTGGTGGCACCTTTTTAATTGGGGAGGACGGGCTTGTGGTAATGGCTGGGGCGGAATGAGTGGAATGGTGTCAGGGGGATTTTGACACATTTCTATCCATATTTAGGCTCCGATCGGAGGATGGATTATTGACATACAGCACCAGTCAAATCCAACAGCACCCTGGAGAGACACGCTGGGAATGGACACGCAACATATTTTGACTAAGTGGCCACTGCTTATCACAGGGCGACATCAACACTCAACCTAAAAAAAAACCCTGTTTATGCCACCGGATGAAGCAAATTGTCATTGTTTTTGGGGCAGAATTATGTGAGGTTTTATGTGTTGTTGTCGGGCAGTCGTATACCCTGACGAAGACGTCTTGCATCTGAGCTCCTGGAGTGTGCAGCTCGCCTTTTCTTTTCAAGTTGTTGGGCAGGTCGCCTCAGAAAAGGCCGCCCGCGTCAATCTGCCTAAATGAGCGGGCCGGCCGTGAGTGGCCTTCATCTATCAGGGGTGCACGACTCCAGTTTACTGTAGGACTGACGCTTATTCCGCTTGCGTAATAATACAGAACAGCGTAAATTACTACAGCGACTATATAAAGGAACAACAATGTTATAACCGGTATAGCAGCTACCACTATACACCCCAGTAATCTTTGTTGCATCAACAGTTTTAATCTGTTCGTAGTCTTTTGTCCCTCAAAGAATAGCATAGAAGGCCTTCAATGTTAAAGTGTTGATTGACAGTGTCCTACAACACATTGATGAGGTCACACGGCCTCTGTTAACCCTTTCACACTGGCCTGACCGCTCCAAGTCCCGTATACGGTTACACAGCCTGCACCTGGGTGCGTGCCGTCTGAAAGTTGTGCTTAATGGCAAGCAATGTCTTCTAATACATTTATGAGATGGCTAATTGATACGGGTCTCCTCACGTCGCCAGGCGAGCTCCATCTGTTCGGCCCTACAGGCATCGAATGTGACAGAATTAATACCTGCCTTAAGCCATTATCAACGGCGTGGTTCATTATACATGAGACCCAGAGGAGTTTGTGAGAGGTAAACAACTCTCTTTTACGATCACCACGGATGACCGTCATGCGTAGAAACGTAATCCGTTCCAAGTCCGCCTCGGCACCATCTGATCTGGTTTCAAAACGTTTGTAGACGGAGGCCCTATACATTACCCTTTGTTCTGACAGATGCACCTTTTAACATACCGTAGTCAAGGGCGTAACTGATCCCCTGTCAGTCTGAAAAGAGGTTTGAGGCATGCAGTGCTGAGGTGTGGTGAGTGATTTCTCACAAATAGAACAGAACAAAACGATTTTCACAAATTTCTATTCATATTTTAGGGTCCTTTCGGAGGAAGGATTGTTGAGATACAGGACCAGTCAAATGTTTAGAGACCTACTCATTCAAGGGTTTTCTTTTTTTTATGACTATTTTCTACGTTGTAGAATAATAGTGAAGACATCAAACCTATGAAATAACACACGTGTTACACAAATCAAAATATAGTTTATATTTGAGATTCTTCAAAGCCACCCTTTGCCTTCGACAGCTTTGCGCTCTCTTGGCATTCTCTCAACCGGCTTCAATGCTTTTCCAACAGTCTTGAAGGAGTTCCCACATATGCTGAGCACTTGTTGGCTGCTTTTCCTTCACTCTGCTGTCCAACTCATCCCAAACCATCTCAATTGGGTTGAGGTCGAGTGATTGTGGAGGCCAGGTCATCTGATGCAGCACTCCATCACTCCTTCTTGGTCATATATCCCTTACACAGCCTGGAGGTGTCCTGTTATTGTCCTGTTGAAAAACAAATGATAGTCCCGCTAAGCACAAAACCAGATAGGATGGCGTATTGCTGCAGAATGCTGTGGTAGCCATGCTTTAGAATTCAACTGTCCCTTGAATTCTAAATAAATCACAGACAGTGTCACTAGTAAAGCACCATCACACCTCCTCCTCCATGCTTCACGGTGGGGACCACACATGCAGAGATCATCCGTTCACCGACTCTGCGTCTCACAAAGACATGGCGGTTGGGACCAAAAATCTCAAATTTGAACTCATCAGACCAAAGGACAGATTTGTACCGGTCTAATGTCCATCGCTTATATTTCTTGGCCCAAGCAAGTCTCTTCTTATTATTGGTGCCCTTTAGTAATGATTTCTTTGCAGCAATTCAACCACGAAGGCCTGATTCACGCAGTCTCCTCTGAACAGTTGATGTTGAGATGTGTCTGTTACTTTAACTCTGAAGCATTTATTTGGGTTGCAATTTCTAAGACTGGTGACTAATGAACGTATCCTCTGCAGCAGAGGTAACTCTGGGGTTTCCTTTCCTGTGGCGGTCCTCATGAGAGCCAGTTTCATCGTAGCACTTGATTGTTTTTGCGAATGCACTTGAAGAAACGTTCAAAGTTCTTCTCCTTCATGTCTTTTAAAGTAATTATGGACTGTTTGTTTCTCTTTTCTTGTTTGAGCTGTTCTTGCCATAAGATGGACTTGGTCTTTTACCAAGAAAGTATATCTTCTGTATACCACCCCTACCTTGTCACAACACAACTGATTGGCTCAAACCATTTAAGAAGGAAATAAATTCCACATATTAAGTTTTAACTTCTTGGATATAGGGGGCGCTCTTTTAATTTATGGATAAAAAAACGTTCCCATTTTAAACAAGATATTTTGTCACGAAAAGATGCTCGACTATGCATATAATTGACAGCTTTGGAAAGAAAACACTCTGACATTTCCAAAATTGCAAAGATATTGTCTGTGAGTGCCACAGAACTAATGCTACAGGTGAAACCAAGATGAAATTTCATACAGGAAGTGCCCCAGATTTTGAATGCGCTGTGTTCCAATGTCTCCTTATATGGCTGTGTATGGGTCACGAATGAGCTTAGACTTTCTGTCGTTTCCCCAAGGTGTCGACAGCATTGTGACGTATTTGTACAATGTGGTCTCACCCCTTGTGAGACCATATGCTGGTGCGGTTGGCCCTGGGTTCCTCCTAATGCAAGACAATGCTAGACCTCATGTGGCTGGAGTGTGTCAGCAGTTCCTGCAAGAGGAAGGCATTGATGCTATGGACTGGCCCGCCCGTTCCCCAGACCTGAATCCAATTGAGCACATCTGGGACATCATGTCTCGCTCCATCCACCACTTTGCACCACAGACTGTCCAGGAGTTGCGGATGCTTTAGTCCAGGTCTGGGAGGAGATCCCTCAGGAGACCATCCGCCACCTCATCAGGAGCATGCCCAGGCATTGTAGGGAGGTCATACAGGCACGTGGAGGCCACACACACTACTGAGCCTCATTTTGACTTGTTTTAAGGACATTACATCAAAGTTGGATCAGCCTGTAGTGTGGTTTTCCACTTTAATTTTGAGTGTGACTCCAAATCCAGACCTCCATGGGTTGATACATTTGATTTCCATTGATAATTTTTGTGATTTTGTTGTCAGCACAATCAACTATGTAAAGAAAAAAGTATTTAATAAGAATATTTCATTCATTCAGATCTAGGATGAGTTATTTTAGTGTTCCCTTTATTTTTTTGAGCAGTGTATATATATTTACATATTTTCATGATAGAGGCTTTGGTAAGGCCAACATGTCATAAATGTATTTCTCAATTATGTTTTAAGATATGTGTCAATAATCCTTCCGTTCTATGGATTACATTTTGTGAAAATCCCCCAAATCATGGTATATTTTTTTTATTTTAGTTTCGTAAGGAATCACACTAGTTTAGGTAGGAAAGTATATCAAGGCCCACCTACCTTTCAGTGGCAGGAGAATATTCAGCGTAACATGTTTGACACTTTGACCTTTAGTAGACTAAAGCCAGGTGTATGGAGAGGAGGAACTTGGAACGATTTGATTATCTAATGTCATTTATTATCTGAGTAGGTCTTTGAAGATTTTCACCCATATGTGAACTCGGAGAGCGGTTCCTCCCTCCATATTCAATTACAATAATTACATTACAATAATGACATCTAATTCCCCCATTCCTTCCTACGGCAGGAAGCCGGGCTCGTTAGTTGATTCCAGAGCCATCTACTGTATGGCTCTGGTTCTCAACTCCGCTTTTCACTGATAACCAGTAAGGGACATGCGGATTTGAGTTTTGCCAGTAGCCTAACATGACATTGGATATGCTTGCGGTGCATCGCCTCGACGTATACTGAAACGATGTGGGCTAGGCCCGAAAGACGAGATGCACAGTGGGAGAATCGCACCGTCTTCCCGCTAAGCCTAAATGTATTGATCGACGGCAGAGAGAAAGTGACCCATCTCTCCTCTCATTTCCGACACTACTCCCACACTCTATGGTTGTTATTGATCCATGCTCCACTGCAGATGACCCACCCTTACTGTCATCTGTCGTTAGACATTACCCTCAGTCGCTCACTACACCCACTCGCTGCTATCCATTTCCTGAGTTAATTATTATTTTTTATTTTTTTAAATGTATTTATTTTTAGGATGAGGACCACCGACACTAGTGTTATTCCCCAGGCGTAGGCTAGTCTTGTGTAGAGTAGCTTCAGCCTGCATGAGAGAAACTGTCCAAAGCCTGGCTCTGCTATGGGGGAACAAGCCCTCTGTATCATTGACTGTCACTAAAGGCATTTTGTTCATTAGATTATAGCACTATAATAGGCCCTGGGCAGGGTCCTAATCATGGTTTGCTCACTGAGTTAGTGTAGCCTATAAGGCTTGGCCATAATGTGTCAGTGAACTCGGCCTAACATTCTGGCTGCTGTCTAACCGGGTGGTTTTGTTGGCACAGCACTTTTGAAGCCCCAGAGGCATCTCTGCCTGCTGACCTTTCAGCATATGGCCTTCTCTTAACGGTAGGAAATGATTAGAGAGTAATCTCTGATAATCCAATATGATTATATTCCCCTCAGGGAGCTGCACAGGAAAGAGTCAGATTGAGACGGAGAAAGAGGGAAAGTCAAACGTCACTTGAAATAGGGAGGATAATGTCTGTTTTAATTTAGATCTGACAGATTATCTTTGTTTTCTACTACTTGCCAAGTGAGGTTGATTTTTTTTAATTTTATTTTGAAAGACAGTAGGCTGTCATCATTAACCTTTTCTGGATTAAAATAAAAAAATATTTTAGCCTAACCTACTGTCTTTCTGTGGAACCAAAAAGGGTTGTCCTGGAACCAAAAAAGGGTTGTCCTGGAACCAAAAAAGGGTTGTCCTGGAACCAAAAAATGGGTTGTCCTGGAACCAAAAAAGGGTTGTCCTGGAACCAAAAAAGGGTTGTCCTGGAACCAAAAAAGGGTTGTCCTGGAACCAAAAAAGGGTGTCCGATGGAGACTTTCCCCTCTAAGAGTGTAGGCAAGTCTTCAGGTCTTGGGCAAGGTTACCAATCACCTGAACGTGGTTCACCAAATCACCTCTTTTAAACCTGCCTGTCTCTCACTTGCCCTCTACCAACAGCACCATACATGGCCACATGTGCCAAGGGATGACTTAACCGCTTGGCATATTCGGCCACGTGTAGCGTTGTTGACATGGATAGCTCGCCTAACAACTCCAACTTTAGTATGATGTGAAAGAATAGTGAGGCGACGGGTTGACAGGCAGAGTACAGATCTTGTTATAAAACTGTTACGTGCCCACTGCCAGGCAACCTTACCAGGCTGGATCGGGAGGAATGATCAGGCTTGCCAAGACAAGTCTGCTAATTCATGCCAATGTCTCTTAGCCAATTATGATTGAATGGTAAGGAGATGAGCTCATGTCCTCTTCTGAACTGTGGGACGGTGCCAGAAGAACTAGAATTGTTCATTATTCACTCAAATCACGCAATGTCCACAAGTGACCCTTTTGTGTGTGTGTGTGTGTGTGTGTGTGTGTGTGTTAGTGTGTTAGATTAAGTTCTGGAATGCACTCACAGATGGGGCTATTCCCGTCCTCTCTTCCCCCTCCTCCACTAGATACTGCCCAAATGAATGTGACCCAATTGGCTGATAAGATTAAGGGGTGGTTAAACATTGAAATCTATGAGATCGTATTTATAGCAGGCTTTGACTGTCATGCATGTTTTTGTCTCGCACTCTTTCTTTCTTTATTCAGTTTCTCACCACGGGATGGTCCTACACCTCCCCTGGCATGTAGCTCCCCAAACAGAGAGAAACTAAAGGACTTCACGTGTGGGAAAAAATCACGATTTTCATGTTTCACATGTTTCGTGTTATCACGTTGCTTTGCGTGTTACCACGTCGACCTCACGGAAGATCACGTGTTCACATCTGAAATCCAAGTCGTTTTTCTTCAAGGGCCACCTTGGGTCCAATGAGGATATTTCAGAACATCGCAGATAGAAATACGATGTGTGGAGTTGTGAGATTCCCTAACCTTTTAACCGTCATAAAGGTAGATTCCAGACAATAACCCACATTTTCTGTCTGATGTGACAGTATGTTGCCACCGCTGGTGACACCATGGGTCTCTCTGTGTGTGAAGGGTTAACAGGAAGGTGTCAGTGGTCCAGGGCCAGGCCCCAGCAGGGGGTTGTTGAAATCATGTCATCCCCCCCCTGCCAGGGCTCCTCCTCAACAGAGACTTACAGTATATGATTAGCTAACACCGGATTGCAAGTCTCATTCACTTTACCCACTGGGAGGATAAGCTCTGTCTCCTAGTGTCACTGGAAGGGCCACCCCCTACTCCTTGGCCTGAAATGATTTATCTTATTCATAACAAATCAAATGGCCTCATCAAAACCCCATCCTCTAACATGGCTCTTCTTCCTTTTACAGTTCCCTGTGGGTAGACGGTCTGCCTGTGACATCTACTGGCATGGTGTCTCTTTCCATGACAATGACAACATCATCTCTGGACAGGTCAACAAGTTCCCAGGTAGACTGATCCCCTCTATTTATGGAAAGAACCTATGGGAGATGCCGGGCACCATTTTGTATGTTGTCACAGTGTTTCCCACAGATGATTTTCCAGTTTCCCAATTCAACATCCAGAGCCTCTTTGAACTAAAAATGTATTGGTCAGTCCTATAATGTTATAGTGGGAAACACTGTTGTCAGGCAGGTTTTTGGCATGCATCCTGCTTTGTGAGCCTTGCTAAGCCCAGCTTTGTTAATGCCTTGTCATGCCAAGGTAATAACCAAGTATTACTGATTTATTGTAATGTCTGTAGAACCCTTTTGGGTTCAGTGTAGAACCCTTTCGACAGAGGGTTCTACCTGGAACCCAAAAGGGTTCTACCTGGAACTTAAAAGGGTTGTCCTAAGGAGACAGCCACCCTTTTAGAACCTTTTGTTGTTGTTGTAAGATCTTAGCCAAGTCTTCAGGTCTTGGGCAAGGTTGCTTATCACCTGAATGTGGTTCACCAAATGACCTCTTTTACACCTATCTGTTTCTCTCTTATCTTCTACCTCTCAATATACACTATATATATAAAAGTATGTGGACACCCCTTCAAGTTAGTGGATTCGGGCTATTTCAGCTACACCTGTTGCTGACAGGTGTATAAAATCAAGCACACAGCAATGCAATCTCCGTAGACAAACATTGGCAGTAGAATGGCCTTACTGAAGAGCTCAGTGACTTTCAACGTGGCACTGTCATAGGATGCCACTTTTCCAACAAGTCATTTTGTCAAATTTCGGCCCTGCTAGAGCTGCCCCGGTCAACTGTAAGTGCTGTTATTATAAAGTGGAAACGTCTAGGAGCAACAATGGCTCTGTTGCAAAGTGGTAGGCCACACAAGCTCACAGAACAGGACCACCGAGTGCCGAAGCACGTAGCGTGTAAAAATCGTCTGTCTTCAGTTGCAACACTCGCTACTGAGTTCCAAACTGCCCCTGGAAACAACGTCAGCACAATAACTGTTTCTTCGGGATCTTGGATTTCAATGGCCGAGCAGCCACAAACAAGCCAAAAATCACCAAAACTCACCACCATTTGGACTCTGGAACAGTGGAAACGCATTCTCTGTAGTCATAAATCACGCTTCACCATCTGGCAGTCCGATGGACGAATCTGGGTTTGGCGCATGCCAGGAGAACGCTATCTTCCCCAACGCATAGTACCAACTGTAAAGTTTGGTGGAGGAGGAATAATGGTCTTGGGCTATTTCTCATGGTTCAGGCTAGGTTCCAGTGACAGGAAATCTTAACGCTACAGCATACAATGACATACAATGGCTTCCAACTTTGTGGAAAGTTTGGGAAAGGCCCTTTCCTGTTTCTGCATGAAAATGCACCTGTGCACAAAGTGAGGTCCATACATACATGATTTTCCGAGATCGGTGTGGAAGAACTTGACTGGTTTGTACAGAGCCCTGACCTCAACCCCATCAAACACATTTGGGATGAATTGGAATGCCGATTGAGAGCCTAATTGCCCAAAATAAGTGCCTGGCCTTAATGCCCATGATTTTGGAATGAGATGTTCGACGAGCAAGTGTCCAGATACTTTTGGTCATGTAGGGAACCTTTTAACTTAGAGGCCATCTGACCATCTGAGAATTGTTCTGTAGGTATGATTGAGATGCTGAGGAAGATCAACCTGACCCGAGCTGTAAGGACCATGCAGGAGCTGTTCCCTGAGGAGTACAACTTCTACCCCCGCTCCTGGATCCTGCCCGAGGAGTACCAGCTCTTCTCCACACAGGTACAGGACAATAATTGGGCAAGAGATTAGAATTGAGCTGCCTGTGTAAATGCCTGTCTCCCCACCTCTGTTTTCAGCTGCGTTCAGTGTTTCCCGGTGGCAAAGTTGGTGTGGGTTTTAGAGGCCCTCGGTTTTAAAGCAAATTTCTTGCAATTCTACACATTTTGCCATGGCTTATGCCGTGTTCTTATATCTAAGTGACAAAAAAATGATAAAATCAACGGGGGCCCCATGCCATGACACTGAGAATGTTTGATTCTCCCTGACTCGTGTTTTTTTTTTTTGTTGGTGATTATTAGTTCTCAAAGATGATCCTATTAAAAAAAATATATATAGCATTATCATTTCTGCATACTTTATATCTGGTTTTAGTAGTTTAAGTTTACACTGAACGTTTTACCATCCTCCAAATTATATATAAAAACATACAGTATATACACTCCGTGGACTGTTTATTAGGTACACCACCCCATTCACGAAAATGGTTTTCTCCCACAGGCCGTGGCTTGTTATATAAAGCGGGCATCGAGGCATTCAGTTACTGTTCGATTGAACGTTTGAACGGGCAAAACGAGTGACCTAAGAGACGTTGAGCATGGTATGATCGTCTGTGCCTGGCGCGCTGGTTCCAGTATCAGTCAATGTTGTCCTAGCATACGTTAGGTCCCTTAATACTAATTAAGCAAAGTTTCCATGCCCCGAAGAATTCAGGCTGTTCCAGAGGCAAAGGGTGGGTCTGACCCGGTACTAGATTGGTGTACCTAATAAACTGAGTATATATTCTTATCATTAATCTTTTTTTTGTGGCGGCAACGATTTAGCACTGGCGCCCCGCCCCTGCTAAATTAAAATAGGGGAAACACTGGCACTGTAAGACTCTACTTCCCTTCCCATAGTGGACCAGGGACATTCACTCCCCAGGGCATCCAGTCACAAGGCTGAGCTCTTGACCTTAATTGGATGTTGTAAAATAGTGTAAGTGCTCGCTGGCATCTCTGAGTCAATGATGAGGTTTTACTATTCTTAGTTAACTTTCTTTGGCACAGTTTGGCAATGTACCGCTAACCCATCTGTCGAAAATGGCAATCCAGACAGTGTCTTAACTCCTATGGCACAGTTTTGCGTCCAATGATTTCATGCAAACTAGTGGTGCACAGGCCTTTTGTGTATTCCACACACACACATGTACACTAACACACACACTTCTGGGGTAATTGGCAGGGACAGTGGATCTGTTCTGTGCGTGCTCAGTGCGAACAGGGCATGGCTAAGCAGTTTAGCACAGAGAGAGCCAGCAGCAGCTGCTAATAGTGAATGACACGCTCTCTAACAGGCTGTGACACACCCTGGTCCCTACCATATCACAGCATACCACACACACACATACTGTACCACACACAGCTCCTGCTGTGTTAAACACACACACACACACATACTCTAATGCTCCCATGTACTCGTACATATATAAACACACACACACCTCACATACACAGTCCTCCTGTCTCCATATTGAAGCCTCAGCATTGGCACCAATGTCAGTTGACAGTGACACAATGTGCATCATTTTGGCTCCGTTCTCCCCCACAATGGATTTGAAAGGAAACAATCAAGATGCGTGGTGAAAGTGTAGACTTTGATCTTTAATTGAATGGTTTTGTCAAAATTATTGCATGAACGGTGCAGGAATTACGACCATTTTTATACATGGCCCCCAATTGTAGGGTCTTAAAAGGTAATTGGACAAACCAAGCGAATCACGAGTTAATTCTTGGCTGCAAATCCTTTGCAGTCAATGACTGTCTGAAGTCTGGAACCCATAGACATCACCAGATGCTGGGTTTCAGCCCTGGTGATGCTCTGCCAGGGCCTTTACCTCTGCTGTCGTCAGTTCCTGCTTGTTCTTGTGGAGTTTTGCCTTCAGCAAGTGAAATGCATGCTCAATTGGATTCAGGTCGGGTGATTGACTTGGTCATTGCAGAACATTCCACTTCTTTGCTTTAAAGTATTGGGTTGCTTTTGCAGTGTGCTTTGGGGGGTCATTGGGGCGGCAGGTAGACTAGTGGTTAGAGCGTTGGACCTGTAACCGAAAGGTTGCAAGATCGAATCCCCGAGCTGACAAGGTAAAAATCTTGTCGTTCTGCCCCTGAACAAGGCAGTTAATATATATAATAATATATGCCATTTAGCAGACGCTTTTATCCAAAGCGACTTACAGTCATGTGTGCATACATTCTACGTATGGGTGGTCCCGGGAATTGAACCCACTACCCTGGCGTTACAAGCGCCATGCTCTACCAACTGAGCTACAGAAGGACCAGTTAACCCAGTAGGCCGTCATTGAACATAAGAATTTGTTCTTAACTGACTTGCCTAGTTAAATAAAAGTAAAAATGTTTTTAAAAAATGTACATCTGCGCTGTGGAGCGCCGTCCAATGAGTTTTGATGCATTTGGCTGAATCTGAGCAGATAATCTAGCCCTAAACCCTTCAGAATTCATACTGCTGCTTTTGTCAGCAGTCACATCAATAAATACAAGAGAACCAGCTCCATCGGCAGCCATACATACATGCCCACTCCATAACACTACCTCCACCATGCTTCACAGATGAGGTGGTATGCTTCGGATCATGAGCAGTTCCCTTCTCCATACTCTTCTCTTCCCATCATTCTGGTACAAGTTGATCTTTGCCTCATCCGTCCATAGGATGTTGTTCCAGAACTGTGCAGGCTTTTATTTATTTTTTATTTTTTTGGGCAAACTCTAATCTGGTCTTCCTGTTTGAGGCTTACCAATGGTTTACATCTTGTGCTAAACCCTCTGTATTTACTCTTGTGAAGTCTTCTCTTGATTGTCGACTTTGACACAGATACGCCTGCCTCCTGGGGGGCGTTCTTGATCTGGACAACTGTTGTGAAGGGGTTTTTCTTCACCAGGGAAACAATTCTTCTGTCCACCACAGTTGTTTTCCGTGGTCTTTCTGGGCTTTTTGGTGCTCCTGAGCTCACCAGTGCGTTCTTTTCTTTTTACGACTTCTCAGCCTAATGATGGCTCGCTTCTCTGGCAGTGACAGCTCTTTGGACTTCATATAGAGGGTTAACGGCAACTGATTCCAAATGCAAATGCCACACATGAAATCGACCCTTAGACCTTTTGTCTGCTTACTTGTAAATGAACTAATGAGAGAATAACACACACCTGGCCATGGAACAGCTGAGCAGCCAATTGTCCAATTACTTTTGGTCCCTTAAAAAGGGGCGGACCACATATATAAAGTACTGTTATTCCTACACCGTTCACCGCAAATGAATATTCATTATTTAATATGCTGTGGTAGACGGGTAAAATAATAATAACTTGGGTCAATATCCAAATATTTATGTACCTGACTGTATGAATGGATAAGGCCTTTGATTACGTGACACCATACATGTCTAATAACGCTTTGAAGCCAAATGAAGTCGGTTACGATGGCCTCTCATGGAGACATAACATGCGCAGTTTGAGCTACACAAGGAAGTGATGTTGCAGGCTAGCTCAGTGCTGCCCCCTCTCATTGAGTAACTCACGTTGATGGCCGACCGGTGTACTGCAGGCTCCCATTAAGCAACTCGATTATCTTTATCTCTTATTTTGTGTGTGATTTTAAAATGATTGGTTCAAGGACATACATCGGGTGTATTAGAAGCAATTATTATTATATAGTCTTTGAAACATTTTATTATGTACAAGAAGATTGACCTATTCATTATAATGTGACATCCTGTTTTCTGCTAACAATGCCTGTCGTACAGAAGTTGGCCTTGAACTATTGTGGCTTCGATGAGAGGGGGGCAGTCGTTCTCCCCTGGTTGGCGCGCAGGATTATTTAGAGCTAGAAAATGTAATGGTGTTTGACCTTCGGAGGTCACTGTGACTTTGAGAGGGTGTGTCCTCGGACAGCCTCCCTGCCTAGCATAGGGATGAATGGTGGATGGGTCATTCAACTAGCTTTGTGAATGAACTGACATTGAAAGGGCACAGTGTAAAAAAAAACACAGCTCAGCTAGTCCAACAGAGGGGGGCACTACAGACCCTTTTTTAAAAGGCTCTGCATCTCTACCACAGACGGTCTACAGCAGGGCTCTCCAATTCCGGTTCCTGGAGAGCTTCCGTTGTGTAGGTTTACGCTCTGACCCTAACCTTGCGCACCTGATTTTAATAATTAGCTGGTCGGTAAGATGAATTGGGTTAGTTACAACTGGGGTTGAATTGAAAACCTAGAGGAAGGTAGCTCTCCAGGAACAGGGCTGGAGAGCCCTGGACTAGACATAGACTAACCTCGATGGGGCTGTGCCATAAGGATCCTATCAGAGCTGAGGGCGTTAAGTATAAACATCAGGCTGAATTACTTCATTCTTCAATCACGGTAGGTTACGATAAGGATTGAGACTGTGTATGTAGTTTAATATGAAAGAATCCCAATGTAGGAAATTGCTCGAGATAAATATAAGCCCCCCCCGAGCTCAATATCTGGCCTTGGGATGTGGTGTCTGACTGGTGCAAAAATACTCATGAGAGAGTGAATATTGAAAAATGTCCATACGGACATTAGCAGTCCATGTTTTCCCAGAGAGACACGGACAGGATAATGTCCTGCGCTAAAGATGCAGTCAAGCATAGACAAAGCCAATGGCTACACGATTAGACTCGATATCGCTCTCCTTATATCACTCTGCATGAGCTTAAGTCACGTTTACGGGGATGACAGGAAGTGCGCTATCATCTTTCAGCACTAAATGTACTGGGATTTGACTCGGAGGGAGCTCCTTTACAATCCAGCTGATTTGGCCTCATTGATGAGAATTGGTTTGAACGTTAAAGCGCAAAAATATTTGGCATTTTCCCCTAAACATCAAATCAGATGACCCTTGCTTGATTGACCTTTAACGTCTTCTCCCATTTAGACTCCTGGCTGGTCAAATGTTTTATTTCTGAGTGTTGCCGTCTGTCTCAGATCAGTCTGGCCAAGGACGGTGACGTGTCCCAGAAGCCCACCTTCATCATCAAGCCGGACGGAGGGTCCCAGGGGGATGGCATCTACCTCATCCGTGACCCCGGCGACCTCAGAGTCATAGCGGGGTCTCATACCAAGCAGTCCGTGGTCCAGGAGTACATCCACAAGCCCCTGCTCATCGACAAGCTCAAGTTCGACATCCGCCTCTACGTGCTGGTCAAGTCCCTGGAGCCGCTGGAGATCTATATCGCAAAAGAGGGGCTGTCGCGTTTCTGTACCGAGCCATACCAGGTAGGAACACTTTAACTGAAGAGCACCTACGCATGGCCTTCATGACGCATACATACCGCATCCATAAGCAGTACATAAGATATCTTATCTTCCATTTGGCCTAAAAGCATACGACTAGCATTTTAAACATGACCTTTCTTCATGTTTTAAACAGTGAATATAGTATTCTGAAATGTGTTTCTCCCATCTCCTTGCCACCCCACTAGGAGCCGAGTCAGAAGAACCTGAGCCACGTGTTCATGCACCTGACCAACTACTCTCTCAACGTCCAGAGTGGGAACTTCGTCCACTCCGACAGCCTGTCGTCGGGCAGCAAGCGCACCTTCTCCAGCGTGCTCTACCGCCTGGCCTCTAAAGGAGTGGACATTAAGAAGGTGTGGTCAGACATCATCTCTCTGGTCATCAAGACGATCATCGCCCTGGTTCCTGAGCTCAAGGTTTACTACCAGGCCGACATACCGCCCGGCAAACCAGGACCCACTTGTTTCCAGGTACGGAGTAGGGAGAGGAGAGGGTGGAGTGTGTGACTCAGTTAGTTGTCATGTGAATGTCACGCGAAAGAGGTTTTGCAGTCTAATACAACTATTGTCGTTGAATATTCTAATCAAGCGAGAGAGACTTTTGTCATTTCTTCAAACAATCATCTTTATTCAAGATTGATTCATTATTGCAATAATGAGGCTGGTCGAGTAACCTAACCTTTACACAAATGCAGAGTCCAAACATAGCTGACACTAAAAATGCATCATAAGCCACTCTGGGTTCATCCAGTCGTTATCTGCACGGGGTTGTTGTGTTAACCCCACCCTGTTTTTAGTTTCCCAGATGCAAGGATGATTTTGAGACAGTGAGGGATCGTTCTACTCCTAAGCTATCCCTAGTAAAACACATGCTTGTTTCTGTAATGCAGCCTGTAACTCATTTGTCAGCTCAAGCCTTCTCTGGTGACCATACGCCCGGGGCGGCAGGGTAGCCTCGTGGTTAGAGCGTTGGACTAGTAACCGGAAGGTTGCGAGTTCAAACCCCCGAGCTGACAAGGTACAAATCTGTCGTTCTGCCTCTGAAGCAGTTAACCCACTGTTCCTAGGCCGTCATTGAAAATAAGAATTTGTTCTTAACTGACTTGCCTGGTTAAATAAAGGTAAAATACAAATAGATAAATAAATAAAAGATTAGCTGCAGGGAACTAGAGTGGAGACTATTAAAAACACAGACACTATTAGGACAGAAATGTCTTACTCTTAGTTAAATATTAATTGTTAACCATTTAATATGAAATAAATCAGGTAAAAATGTCATTTTCCTCTCACACTATCTTCGGTTGTATCAAGGTTTGAGCGCAGACGGAGTTATGGAAAACTACACCTAATATATATGATATGTGTTCTTAGGTACTAGATGTATTTCAGGGATAATGTGACTGAGTTTTAGATGTGGTGTTTTGCAATACATAACCCCCATCTCTACTGTGTGTGTGTGTGTGTTAGATCTTGGGATTTGACATCCTCCTGATGAAGAACCTGAAGCCAGTTTTACTGGAGGTCAACGCCAACCCCAGTATGAGAATAGAACACGAGCAGGAAGTGAGTAGGACGATCATCATCATCATCACCACCACTGCCATGCTCTGAAGTGCTAATGGTGTGTCTGTTTCAGGTGTCCCCGGGGGTGTTTGAGTACGTCCCCAGCCCAGTAGACGAGGAGGTGAAGGTGGGAGTCATTAGGGACACACTTCGTCTCATGGACCCTGCTCAGAAGAAATCACTAACGTGAGTCACACACACACACACACACACACACATAAACGTGACCATGAAGCTATGGTTAAGGCAGGGGTTTGAATTGACCTGGAATGTGGACATAAAGTTAGGGTTCAGGGCCCTACGACATCACAGCGTTAGGTGTTCACAATCCATTTCAAGGAAACAGGTTTGTGATTTTGACGTGCGCAGAAAGGAGTCCTCGTGAGTGCATTCGAGTGCGTGTGTCGCGGCTAATTCTCTTCACAATATACAAACACAGGCTCATTCTGTTCAGAACAACCCAGGGTAGCCTTGAGGTTAAGAGCATTGGGCCAGTAACCGAAAGGTCGATGGTTCGAATCCCTGAGCTGACTCGGTGTGCCCATGTGCAAAAGCTCATAACCCTGTAACTCGCTGTAACTCGGTCAAGATAAGAGCTTCTGCTAAATGACTACAATGTAACTTTACATCAAGCGTAGTGATCGTAAATATATATTTATTATAATCCTCAATGTCTTATCGTTCAAAATACAGAGAGTCCTCTTGATTTATAGCATTTCCCTCACTCCGACAACAAAAACATTTGAAATATTTGCCCAATTAGCGCGACTTGTCACGCGAGGTGCTCAAGTTCAGAACGGCTGTCAGTCAAAACCCCATCCAGCACGGAGCCAGAGCCCTGACGTCTTGTATCGCATGTCACTATACAGCCACTGTGTTCCAATTTTAGGCGTTTATCAGTGACCAAATATGCAAAGCAGTGTAAAAGGCTACAAAGCTTTATGACATATCTGAGCAATGTAAGACATTAATTACTCTATTCTTTAGGATTGCATTGCGTTTATTTTTGTTTCCAAAGTAGGCCTGTCTTTTTTAAGATTGACGACAGTAGGCTAGCCAAGACAAATGCTTGGTGTCTTTTTTAAGATTGACGACAGTAGGCTAGCCAAGACAAATGCTAGGTGTCTTTTTAAGATTGACGACAGTAGGCTAGCCAACACAAATGCTAGGTGTCTTTTTAAGATTGACGACAGTAGGCTAGCCAACACAAATGCTAGGTGTCTTTTTAAGATTGACGACAGTAGGCTAGCCAAGACAAATGCTAGGTGTCTTTTTAAGATTGACGACAGTAGGCTAGCTAAGACAAATGCTAGGTGTCTTTTTAAGATTGACGACAGTAGGCTAGCCAACACAAATGCTAGGTGTCTTTTGGTACCTTTTTTCTTTTTGTAGACTATCAGTAGCCAATAGACACCTTTTTCTTCTTCTCCCAGTGACAAGTAAGAACCTAGATGGTAGCCTATGATTTAAAAAAACGTAAGCTATTTTAATCTGACATATCCAGGGAATGCGTGATGGATATTTTGACTTGCAACCTATCGAATTATCAGATTTTTGTATTATTTTTTTAGGTTTTTGTGCATATTGGCCTGGGCTATATTATTCACCACCTGAGGAAGTGGGAACTCCAAAACACTTATATTGAGGAAGTGGGAACTCCAAAACACTTATATTGCTAACTTTAAATATGACAATGTTGCAAGATAGCCACTGTTAGGCTAATTGAGTCATCTATCAATAAATGTAATGTCCTACAGCAACTTTCCAGCGCTAGGCCTATGCAGGCTACTTTAGGTAGGCCTAGTCACCGACCGTGGCGTGCTCCGCTCCGCGGGCGCATCAAAACCATATACTTCATACGACTAATACAACTAGTAGTATAGTATGTAAGGGATACACATGGTTTCTTGCAGGTTCCTTCTCGACGATGCAACAATACGAAATAATAAGAATACGAACATAAAGTAAACGGCTCAGTAGAATATAGATATATATTCTACTGGTGTGTGTGTGTGTGTGTGTGTGTGTGTGTGTGTGTGTGTGTGTGTGTGTGTGTTTATTTATAGCAGAAGTATAATACAGGAAGGCACAATTTTATAGTACAATATTTACACGTGTTTTTGCGAAGGGGTGATTGGGGGACAATTGTTTTTTCTTTTCATAATAAGAGTCTGGTAGCGGTGTGTGCGCTAACGTGTCTAGAATCAGTGCAGGTGGTCAGTCCAATTCAAGTCTTCAACATTCTGATGGCTTGTAGATACCAACAGGCTCTGAGACACTTTCTATCAGACCTCATGCTTCCGATACTGTCTGCCCGACGGTAAGGCACAGCTCTTGGCTGGGGTATGTGGAGAGCTTGAGGAGGATGCCGCCTGAGGAAGTAGAGACGCTGTTGCGCCCTCTTGACAAGAGTGGTGGTGTTGTTGGTCCATGTCGAATCAGGGCATGTTCCCTCCTCTGCTTCCTGAAGTCAACAATCAAGTCATTTGTTTTGCACCACAATGCCAGTTCACTCACCTCCTCCCTATAGGCTGAGTCATCATTATGGTTATCAGGCTACAACCGTAGTTTTGTCAGAACTGGATGGAGTTGGTGTCTTGCAACGTCGCTTAGTCGTGGGTGAACAGGGAGTACGGCAGAGGGCAGAGGACACACCCCAGGGGGCCCCTGTGTTAAGAGTCAGTGTGGAGGAGGTGTTGTTGTCAATCCTCAAAGCCTGCGGTCTGCTTTTCAGGAAGTCCAGGATCCAGTTGCAGAGGGAGGTGTCCAGACCCAGGGCTCTGACCTTGGTGTCGGGCTTGGAGGGAACAATAGTGTTGAATGCTGAACTGTAGTCAATTAACAGCATTCTCACATAGGTGTTCCTCTTGTCCAGATGTGCTACGGCCGTGTGAATGGCGATGGAAATGTCATCTTGCGTGGAGCTGTTGGCGGTATGCAAACTGGAGTGAGTACGGTGTGCCTGACATGTTGGCCTTGATGTGGGCCGTGACCAACCTCTCGAAGCACTTCATGATGACGGGGTGAGTGCGAAGGGGCGATAGTCATGTCACCTTGTCTTTCCTTGGGCACTGGGACGATGGTCATCTCCTTGAAGCAAGTGGGGACTACAGCCTGGGACAGGGACAGGTTGCAGATGTCCAAGTAGAAGCCTACTCTGATTGTAAAGTGATGCTATGAACTCTATATCAAGAGGTGAGAAATAAATGATGTACGACCAGAAAGCCGTGACTCTCCTCTATGTAACGAGAACAACAGTAGTTACTTTGAAGACGGTTTATTTTGAGGCTAGGGTTAGTGTTCTCCTGAGATGTGGATGAAGCTTAGGGTGACGCTGCATCATTCCCCCATTACCATAGCTGGTGTCAGCGACCCAAGTCTCTCCTTCCCTACCTCCCTCCATCTCGACTAAGTTCACCCTGTGTGTGTGGTGATATTAGCCAATCAGTGTGACGTGTGTGGGTCTGGGCTCTAGGCTGGACCTGGGGATTGCTGATAGGGGAAAGTCTATCTCTCTCTCGCCCTCTGGTCTCTCTGGCCAGCCAGCTTTAGAAACGCCCCAGTGAGCAGCTCTCCATAAGCCTGTTAAAGGGAAACATTCAATTCCAGCCCAGCCGTGATGAAATTTCACACATGACTGCCGTGTGTGTGTGTGTGTGTGTGTGTGTGTGTGTGTGTGTGTGTGTGTGTGTGTCTAGCAGGCAGTTCGATGCTCTGCGGCCCATGGGGTGGCCATCACTAACCTCCCCTTACCACTCTTCCGTTGAGACTTACCGTAACGGTATCTCTCCCTCTCTGCTTTCTCTGCCCTTTTCTATAATTTCCTATAATTTTCATCCTCTCGCTTTCTGTCTTGATCTATCCCTGTTCTCTCTCCCTTCCTTGGTTATCAAGACACGGCTTTCACAGTCAGAATGGTCTCTCTCTCTCTTCGCATCTCTTTCTCTATGTACGATTATCTTCCATATGTGACTCGTTTCAGGAAACTAGGCACATGTTGCACGTCACGACTTCGCAGGAGCGCCATTTGAACGTAAACCTCTGGAACATGTGATCTTTCATGTGCCTTAATAACAAACTCGTATGCCATCTGTAAATACGAATAAAAATGGTTCAATTACGAGCCTAGTTGGTTTAGCCACGGAAAAAGTCAGAAACCTTCCCGCTAGCCATGACTGGCTAAAATAACGAGTTGGCTGGACATGCCGAGAGATGAGTTCAGATTGGTCTGCCATGTAGCATGCTTCTATTCTATTAATGAGCTGGTCAGTATGTGTAGGTAATCCTTTCTAATGTGTAAAAAGAAAAAGAAAAAAAGATAAATCACGTTGTAGAGCTGCTTAAGTGTTGTTCTCCACTTTCTGGAGGACTTGAGTTTTGAAATCAGTGGAGTCTGATAGCTAAGGAGAGAGAGAGAATTCTGCCGGTTGATTGCAAATATGCAGACAGAGTCGAAAAGAGGACACAAAGAATGCTGTTGTATAAAACACCTGTCTCCGGATTACATCTTCAAACAAAGGGCAACCATGGCATCCGTCACAGAGAGGGAGAAGCGTCCATCCATGTATACGGGTAAGATAGTCTAGCTAGCTACATTTTCAGATACCACATGTTTCTAATTTTGTCAAAGTAATTTTATATTTCAAGTACTGTTAGTTAACTAGCTCATGTTACGTGTATGATCTGTGTAGTAAAATTATTCATATCTCAGCCATTTGCATTGCTAAACGTCCCTTTTTCAGGACCCTGTCTTCTAAACATTTGGAAAAATCCAAATAACTTCACAGATCTTTATTGTAAAAGTTTTTAAACGCTGTTTCCCATGCTTGTTCAATGAACCATAAACAATTAATGAACATGCAACTGTGGAACGGTCGTTAAGACACTAACAGCTTACAGAGTGTAGGCATTTAAGGTCACAGTTATGAACTTAGGACACTAAAGAGGCCTTTCTACTGACTCTGGAAAAACACCAAAAGAAAGATGCCCATGGTCCCTGCTCATCTGCGGAAATGTGCCTTAGGCATGCTGCAAGGAGGCATAAGGACTGCAGATGTGACCAGGGCAATAAATTGCGATGTCCGTACTGTGAGACGCCTAAAACAGTGCTACAGGGAGACAGGACAGACAGTGGCAGACCACGTGTAACAACACCTGCACAGGATCGGTACATCTGAACATCACACCTGCGGGACAGGTACAGGATGGCAACAACAACTGCCCGAGTTACACCAGGAACGCACAATCCCTCCATCAGTGCTCAGACTGTCCGCAATAAGCTGAGAGAGGCTGGACTGAGGGCTTGTAGGCCTGTGGTAAGGCAGGTCCTCACCAGACATCACCGGCAACAATGTCGCCTATGGGCACAAACCTACCGTCGCTCGACCAGACAGGACGGGCAAAGAGTGCTCTTCACTGACAAGTTGTCTCACCAGGGATGATGGTCGGATTTTCGTTCATCGTCGAAGTAAGGAGCGTTACACCAAGGCCTGTACTCTGGAGCGGGATCGATTTGAAGGTGGAGGGTCCGTCATGGTCTGGGGTGGTGTGTCACAGCATCATCGGACTGAGCTTGTTGTCATTGCCTTCAATCTCAACGCTGTGCGTTACAGGGAAGACATCCTCCTCCTTCATGTTACTCTTCCTGCAGGCTCATCCTGACATGACCCTCCAGCATGACAATGCCACCAGCCATACTGCTCGTTCTATGCTTGATTTCCTGCAAGACAGGAATGTATTGGTGGAAGAGTGGGGTAACATCTCACAGCAAGAACAGGCAAATCTGGTGCAGTCCATGAGGAAGAGATGCACTGCAGTGCTTAATGCAGCTGGTGGCCACACCAGATACTGACTGCTACTTTTGATTTTGACCTTTTTTCAGGGACACATCATTCCATTTCTGTCAGTCTAATGTCTGTGGAACTTGTTCAGTTTGTCTCAGTTGTTGAATCTTATGTTCATTCAAATATTTACAAGTTTGCTGAAAATAAACGCAGTTGACAGTGAGAGGATGTTTCTTTTTTTTGCTGAGTTTAGTTATAGCCTAATGTTAGCTAGCTGACATTGAACCCTGTTGGTTAGCGACCTGCAGATTCATGCTACATGTCTAAAAATAAGACTCCACAATGCAAGTAACTATTTCAATAGAATGTTTACGATGTCACTGCGACAACTGTGAATTGACGCAGCTGGTAAATTCACTCTGGCTATCTACTCTATTTCAGAGCACTTTTGTCTGAGTGTGCCAGAGCGCAGAATAACTGACACATTTACGAAACACTCAACACCTGTTGAATATAGCCGGTGTCAGTAAACATTGGATTCACCAACACTCTGGATAACATAAAAACAGCTTAACCCAGCTCCTCTTGCGGTGAGTAAAATGGTCAGTGAGCTGTTTTCTCATTTGTTTCTGGAGGTAGCTATCCAACGTTAGCCAGTTAGCTTGGGTGCTTGACTGCTGCTGTTAGGACAGAGCGCTCGAATCAACCCTACACCTCAGCCAGACCATCCAGTGTGCGCTTTGAACGCTCCGAGAGTGAAACACTCGAACAGATCTGAGTTTCTGCAAACCCAGAGCGCCTTCGGACACTCCAGATTTCATTTAGGAACACACCCGTAGTATAAACCAGCCGTTAGTCTTGAAATCTTAGGTTGTGTAGTAGAGTGGTCACCAACTGGTCGATCGTGATCGACTTGTCGATTTCCAAGGCATTTCTAGTCGATCGCCAAACATTGATAAAGCCTTGTGTTGATAGTAGGTGCAGCCAATTCAGCTGCCCTGCGCGCCAGTTAGGCAAACTGTCTCCATTTCATGTGTCTGAAGGTACGAACTCTTGCCTTCCCGGTGGGCCTGGAGAGGAAATCAAGTGCACTGTCTCTGCTGGCCAATCAGATTGCTCAGATGACCTGCAGTAACATAGCAGGTATAAAAGAAAGCTACGGCAAAGTTGATCCTGTGCGATTTCAAAACGTTTAAGACCATGACTAGAGAGAGACTCGACCAACACAGCAAAGAGCTGCTGTTTTTATGAGTGACTCCATGTTTAAGTTCTTACTAAGCACTGTCAACACTTTGTATTCAACACTTTGTATTCAACACTTTGTATTCAACACTTAGTATTCAACACTTAGTATTCAACACTTAGTATTCAACACTTTGTATTCAACACTTTGTATTCAACACTTTGTATTCAACACTTTATATTCAACACTTTGTATTCAACACTTAGTATTCAACACTTTGTATTCAACACTTTGTATTCAACACTTTGTTATAATTCAACACTTTGTATCAACACTTTGTATTCAACACTTTGTATTCTTCCTATTTCCACTTTGTATTCAACAGCTCTACAACAAGCAGTGCAGCAGTAACTTTGAAGTATTCAACACTTTGAACACTTTGTAGGAAAGTATTCAACACTTTGTTATCTATTGTGTATTCTTGCGTTCCACTCAGCTTGTTAATTATTATGCGTTTTGTTATTATTAGCGGCTTTGTTCTTTTTTTAATATCTAGGAATATTTCCCTTTCTCTGTTCATAGGAGTAACATGAGTTTGTGCATGAGGCAGAAATAATGCGGTGCGACTCGAGTTTCGCCATCGGCTGGAAGACGGTGTCCCTTTTTGGTCAGTGTCAGTGGAGGAAAGGGAGAGCGGAGGGATGTAGAGAGACGACCCTCAGTCGACCATCTTCTCTCTCCCTCCGCTGAGACTGACCATCAGATGCAGGCACCATCAGCCCAGTAAAATAAAAATAAAATTATTTTAATGTATGCTCACTCAGCTGTGCCTCACAAGTAATACAACAATGGATCTATTTCCGGTGTGATCGTATAGCCTGCCTCAAATTTTTAAATAGAATTTTAAAAAATGTCCCGAACAACAACGCATTGGCAGGTAAATTCAAGCAATGCCAGTATGCGGTGATAATGTATTGGACCTGTCGCTTACTGCACAAGCCTCACTGCCACAGTACTGTTTTTAATTGGTTAATGTTGCATAGGCTTACATTTTTTTTAAGTCATGTTAATAAAAAAAATCAGAGCGGTAGATCTCTGCATACATTTTGACTCAGGAAAGGTTGGTGACCACTGGTTTAGCACATGGCCTCACATTTGAATCTTTAAACAGGTGGGTAGGGCTAAAGCTTAAAGAGGGTGTGAATGATGCTGAATGGGTGGAGGCAACGGAGAACTCTCCAGTAGGTACCATAACATTCAAGGGCCATTTTCTCAAATGTGAGGTTACAAGTTTATTAACTTTCAAGGCAGAATGACTTTCCCATTGTTCCTCAACTGTAGTGTATGATATACCATTTTCTAGCTCTGAGTCTCTATTTTTATCCAATGTAAAAAAATAAATAACATGTTGCTACATAAGACCGAATCAAGCCGGTCGGTCACATATCTTCTATGATCAGTCAGTTTTTCCTATGTGAGAGGAATATCTGCTGGGGGATAATGCCCTTTCAGCTATTACCATATTCATGACCAGGACCTTATTGATATAATCCTGTATAATATCTATAATCCTAGATCATCCTCACTGCATATCTCTCGCTCTTTATACAACCGGTGTGGGGCTAAACCTGGATGCTGATTGGTTAAAACCGCATTCCAGCCGGTGTCTATTCCACAAGTTACCACCGGCTAAATCTTACGTTGAAATGCCTATTTTACTCTGTTCCTTCTGACTGTTCAATCCACTGTCTTTTCAGCTCAGCCAGGCAATTTATATACTAGATCTACACTGTAAAAAGCATCTAGACATTATGTTCCATTTTTCTTTTCGTGTAGCATTAGGTTTTCAATAGCAGAGATTTGTAATGACCTTGCCGTCTGTCTCCAACATTTGCAACGTTGTTTCAATATTGAAGTTCGATGTCCAACGTGTCGGGACAAAGAAACAGGCTGGCAGCTTTTCTTAGCCAGTCGAAATCATGAATTGGCATCATTGTTATGGATGTACATGAAGAAATATCAATCGGAGAAAAAAAAACACAAAATGCAGCTAGTTTGCTTTCATTTCAGCTTAATTTAGAAGCGATCGTGTTAGCTGTGTAGTCGGCCATCTTGTCTGAACAGTGGCCTGGCGAGAGAGCAAGTGTTCTAGCGAGCAAGAGATTAGAACGTTGCCAGCCATCATGGTAACCAAACCGATAGAACGAACGACCAGCTGGCTTGGGTAGCAACCCTAGATTTGTGTCGGGACTATATCTCGTAGACGGATGAAATAGAATGGATAAATTCATCAATAATGAAAATATGTCTAATTATTTGAATATGTTGGTAACCTGTTGTATCGCGTACATCGCAGCTGAATAGGGCAGTATTTTCATATTTTATGAGGGATTCATACTTTCTGTGACATCGTTAGCGGAAAATACACTGAACAGTAAAGTGATTTCTGGATTCTTTTCCTCAACAAGGTGTAATGCCATAGTTACAGTACTGCCGTAGATATCATGTATGACACCAATGACGACCAATGACATTGGTTCCTACTACCAGGAGAGCTATGACTTTCTGAAGATTTGACTCCGTTGTCATGGTGTTTGGCATTGGTATTCCCTTGTCGTCATTTCTGCCTTAGCCCACTTGTGTTCTATATCAGATGACGGGAGTATTGAGTTGCTTTTAAGCCGTCAACAGTTTCTGATTGTCTTCTAGCCCGCAATTCTGTTTGATTCAGTGTTTCAGTCTGCTGAAATCTGCTGAAAACTACAAAGTAGTGGAAAATGACACAACAAATCCGATTGTTTTTGCTTTGGTTCCCTTTATGTATTCTGCTAAGACACACACACGCACCCACACACAGTACACATTCCCCCTGCTTTTTCTGCCAGGCGGGAACAAAAATGTGAGTGATCGTGTCAGGCAGGTGAGGCGGTGATTGCATGGAGATGTGTTGTCAGCTATGCAGATGGAGTGTGACAGAGTCCGATGGCTGCCTGTAGTGGAAAACGCTAATTATCCCCGGCTAGCTATCGCTAATGCTTATTAATTTAGCCATTTAGATTTGACGTGTTGCTAAAACATGCAATCAGTGCAGCGCCGAGCGATACAGGGAGCAAAATGAAGACGTTAATCATGTCTTTTTTTTAGTGTGTGTGTGTGTGTGTGTGTGTGTGTGTGTCCTGAGCTGTGTTTATCAACTCTATGCCCATCGAACAAAAACCCATCGTTAAGAAACTACGTGACGCAGCTATGGCAACAGCCAGCCAAAACTTGCTGCTGGTTGCTTCATCTGATGCATCCTAAACTAGCCGCACTGACAAGCTCTTTCCTCCCCCTCCATACCTTCCACAGCAGCCAAACGCGTCTGATTTCCAGTAATGATCTGTAAAATTCAAATACAACGAAGTGTAAAAATGGATGGGAGACATTTTGATTCGGGAATCGTCACGGGAACAGATGAAGAAAGTAATGACCGGGTGGCCAAGGGAGGTCACATCCGTGTGTCAAACCCACCGCGAAGGTGATTCTAAGGCCAGGGCCCGTATCCACAAAGCGTCTCAGATTGCTGATCCGGGATTTGTCCGTATAATATTATGATCTGAAAGGCGTAACTGCTCCGAGATCAGCACTCCTTCTCTGAGATGCTTTGTGAATACAGGCCACCCATCCACAGCTGCTGGTACTGTTCCTCTTTCGACTTCTCTCTCGCTCTCCCAGGGGGATGTCGTGGGCTCAAAACAGAACAGGCAATAACAATGTTAGCAGGAAAGCAATAACAACTCGAGAGGTTTTCCGTGGTTTCACTGGAACTGGATGGGATACACGTCTGTTTTCCTCGTCCTCGCTCTGGCTGGCTATTAATGAGTTAATACCGGCTCACTCTCTCAGCATACCTCTCATTATCCGACGTTTACTGTTCCGGGATGCGTATAAAAAATAAAAAACCGCTGATCAGGGACTCCTCTCTTCAACTCTAGGAAAACAATGTGCGTTTCCAGCGTCATTTGGGGAAACTAAGGCGTTGCTTACTCAGCAGATGGTGCAGGTACATCCGTAACCAAACGTACCAGAGTGGATTATAACCGCAGGCAGCTTTAGACGCTGTAGAGAGGTAGGATGTAGAAAAGGTAGGATGTGGAAAAGATGGCACATCGAAAGTTAGGACACAAAGGTAGGCTGTAGACTAGAGACATACAGCTACACCCGTTGCTGACCGGTGTATAAAATTGAGCACACACCCATGCAAACTCCATAGACAAACATTGGCAGTAGAATGGCCTTACCGAACAGCTCAGTGACTTTCAAAGTGTCACTGTTATAGGATGCCACCTTTCTAACAGTTCCTCAACTTTCTGCCCTGCTAGAGCTGCCCCGGTCAACTGTAAGTGCTGTTATTGTGAAGTGGAAACGTCTAGGAGCAACAACGACTCCGTTGCGAAGTAGTAGGCCACACAAGCTCACAGAATGGGACCGCCGAGTGCTGAAGCTTGTAAAAATCATCTGTCCTCTAATGCAACACTCACTACCGAGTTCCAAA
The DNA here is from genome assembly GCF_023373465.1 of Oncorhynchus keta. Taxonomy (NCBI): domain Eukaryota; kingdom Metazoa; phylum Chordata; class Actinopteri; order Salmoniformes; family Salmonidae; genus Oncorhynchus; species Oncorhynchus keta. The sequence goes on along the minus strand of NC_068426.1, from coordinate 33,773,351 downwards.
CTGCCTCTGGAAGCAGCGTCAACAGAATAACTGTTCATCGGGAGCTTCGTGAAATGGGTTTCCATGGCCGAGCAGCCTTGGATCCACATGTGCAATGCCAACCGTCGACTGGAGTGGTGTAAACCTCGCCATCATTGGACTCTGGAGCAGTGGAAACACGTTCTCTGGAGTGATGATTCACGATTCACTATCTGGCAGTCCGACGGATAAATCTGGGATTGGCGGATGCCAGGAGAACGCTATTTTCCCATGCATATTGGCAACTGTAAAGTTTGGAGGAATAATGGTCTGGGGCTGTTTTCCATGGTTTGGGCTAAGCCCCTTAGTTCCAGTGAACTGAAATCTTAACGCTACAGCATACAATGACATTCTAGACTATTCTGTGCTTTCACTTTGTGGCAACAGTTTGGGGAAGGCCCTTTCCTGTTTCAGAATCTCAATTCCCCTGTGCACAAAGTGAGCTCCATATAGAAATAGTTTGTTGAGATCGGTGTGGAAGACCTTGACTGGCCTGCACAGAGCCCTGACCTCAACCCCATCGAACACCTACTTAAGTAAAAATACATTTTTTTTTACCTTTTTACCAGGCAAGTCAGTTAAGAACACACATTATTTTCAATGACAGCCTGGTGGGTTAACTGCCTGTTCAGGGGCAGAACGACAGATTTGTACCTTGTCAGCTCGGGGGTTTGAACTCGCAACCTTCCGGTTACTAGTCCAACGCTCTAACCACTAGGCTACGCTGCCGCCCCGTAAAAATACATGAAAGTACTACTTAAGTAGTTTTTTGGGGCATCTGTACTTTACTATGTATATTTGACTACTTTTACTTCCCTACATTCCTAAAGAAAAGTATGTACTTTTTACTCCATACATTTTCCCTGATACCCAAATGTACTCATTTACATTTTGAATGCTTAGCAGGACAGGAAAATGGTCTAATTCACATACTTATCAAGAGAACATCCCTACTACCCATCCCTATCTGGCACCCACTAAACACATGCTTAGTTTGTAAATTATGTCTGAGTGTTGGAGTGGGCCCCTGGCTATCTGTAAAAAAAAAAAATAACATGTATAAATGCATATAGTCTGGGTAGCCATTTGATTCGCTGTTCAGGAGTCTTATGGTTTGGGGGTAGAAGCTGTTAAGAAGCTTTTTGGACCTAGACTTTGTGTTCCGGTACCGTTTGCCGTGTGGTAACAGAGAGAACAGTCCATGACTAGGGTGGCTGGAGTCTTTGGTAATTTTTAGGGCCTTCAACTGACACCACCTGGTATAGAGGTCCTGGATGGCAGAAAGCTTGGCCCTGGTGATGTACTGGGCCGTACCACTACCCTCTGTAGTGCCTTGTGGTCAGAGGCTGAGCAGTTACTATACCAGGCAGTGATGCAACCAGTGCGGATGCTCTCGATGGTGCAGTTGTAGAACCTTTTGAGTATCTGAGGACCCATGCCAAATCTTTTCAGTCTCCTGAGGGGGAATATGTGTTGTCGTGCCCCCTTCACGACTGTCTTGGTGTGTTTAGACCATGATAGTTTGTTGGTGTTGTGGACACCAAGGAACTTGAATCTCTCAACCTGCTCCACTGCAGCCCCGTCGATGAGAATTAAGGCGTGCTCGGCCCTCCTTTTCCTGTAGTCCACGATTATCTCCTTTTTGTCTTGATCACGTTGAGGGAGAGGTTGTTATCCTGGCACCACACAGCCAGGTCTCTGACCTTCTCCCTGTCATTGTCGGTGATCAGGCCTACCACTGTTGTGTCATCAGCAAACTTAATGATGGCGTTGGAGTCAAATATAGAGGTAAAAAAAAAACTAGAGAGCGTGGAAAGACATTGGTGAGGTTTGACAGGAGGGAGTGAGAGAGCTAGACAGGCAGGATGAATAATTACGGTTCGACCGGCACCCAGAGAGCGGTAGAATGGAGAGGTTTGATGGTATCGCTGACACACTCAGACATGCAGCGCACTCACCTAGCACATTAATCTTTCAGCACAGACTCTGTGTTACGGTGTTACGCTGAGCTACGGTGAGCTGAGGTGTGTGTCGCGGTGAGCTACGACGTGTGTCCTGTGCCGTCGGCGAGGACGATTTATGAGTCGGAATGAGGTGTGTGTGTGTGTGTGTGTGTCATTACTTCACACACACATACCAACATACAGGAAGCTTTACCTGACTGAAACCCACTTCACTTACCCTGGGGTGCCCCCAATAGCACGGGGCGACCAGGGCTGCGTGAGTTCCCCTATCCTCTTCACGCTGTATACAACAACAACAACTGCGTCATCAGGCTCCTAACTACAACACCGCTGTCCTCCAGATTGGTCCGTCGGACTGCCAGATGGTGAAGCGATTATTCATCACTCCAGAGAACGCGTTTCCACTGCTCCAGAGTCCACAACGGTAGAGCGCTTCACACCACTCTGGTCGACACCAACGGCCACAGGGCAGAGCTCAAAGTATTTGTCAGATGGTGTGATCAACATCACGTCAAAGTGAATGTGACAAAAAAAGAAACAGGAGATTAATCCTCAACCCTATAAGTCCGTTGGGCACCACGGCCCCATAGGGGTGCACAGAGGGAACGTTGAGCAGGTCAACTCCTTCAAGTACCCGGGGGTCCGCGTCGACATTGGGCTGTGCTGGCGCACCGCTGTGGAGAGCTCGTCATCGCCGGGTCTATGGCGTCAACACTACGGCATTGCTACATGGTTTGGTAACCTGACCGTGTAGCCCGATGCCCAAATCTTGAGATTAACCAAGACCGCAGGGAAGACCGCACCAAGACCGCACTTCCCTCCTCTCTCCAAGACACCATCATCAGACAGGCCAGGAAGGTCACATGGGACCCCATACATGCACTGAAAACGGAGTTCCAGCCACCGAGGAGACGTTATAGGGTGCCTATATGCAGTCGGAACAGATAGAAACATTAGTTTGTACCCCTGTCAATAAAACATCTTAACAACAGGGGAGACATACAGTAGAGCTGAGGGAGTTGGCAATGACTGACTGGAGCCTGGCCCGTAGCTCTTCATCATGTGGAACTGCCACCTTGTCACGGCCTGGCCTGACATTAACTTTTTGTGAGGTGTGTGTGTGTGTGTGTGTGTGTGTGTGTGAGATTGAGTGTTATTCTCAATTGATTCTATTTATGTGGGAGCAGCAGCATTCTCTATTGTCCAAGGGGACAATAAAGTATATTTATATGAAATGAGAGGATGAGGACCATTTGTAGCATTTCCTGTGTATTTGCTCTGGTTCTGTTTTGGATCTGCTTTTCTTGTTGCCGGGCTGATTTGAGCCCATTAAAGGCAGAAATACCACACTTTGTGGAGCCGGGCCACAGGAGCCTTCTCTTTAGTTCTAAAACTGCTGAAAAGGTGAAGGGCTGAGCCAACTGGCAGAAGACCCATAGTAAGGAAGACTGTCTTTCCTTCAAGCCAAACCTAGATTACGCTGACTGCCTGGTGACAAATTCACACTATCCTGCGCCATCGCTCTTTTTTTCCCCCCAACACTCCTATTCAACGTCAATGGGATGCTTCAGCCTGAATCTGCGTGTCGTCTTTACATCCGTCTTTTCCCACCCAGGGAAGGCTCCCTCCGATTCAGACAAGTAGAAAATCAGTCAGCTGCACACTTTGGTCAACAACAACCGGGCTGTTTTATCGTTGATCAATGCTACTTTCTCGTCTCCGTGGTCACGTTGGTTACTGGAGGGTGACGATTCACAAAGTTGCCGTGAGAAAACAGAAAGTGGAATATAGATTGTTTTAGCTCCTTAGCTGGCTACGGTTGGCTTGGCAGGGAGTGTTTTGGAAACGCTAGCTGCTGGTTTAAACCCCCCTCTGCAGTGTGACAGCAGGTTTAAGAGTTATGTGGCCACTCTGCTACCACCACAGCAATTTGAGTGGAAAGGGAGAGATGTGGGAGGGAGAGATGGATGTGGATGACAGGAGAGTGGACGGATAAAGGGTGGGAATGAGGTTGTTTCTTCTGTCATTGATTAGGTGTAGCTCAGCTCTGTGGTTACCCTTTCCAATGGACAGTCTCTCTCTCACTCCCGGTCTCTCTCTCACTCCCGGTCTCTCTCTCTCTCTGTCTCTCTCTGTCTCTCTCTCTCTCTCTCTCTCTCGGTCTCTCTCGGTCTCTCTCGGTGTCTCTCTCTCGGTGTGTCTCTCTCTCGGTGGCTCTCTCTCTCTCTCCTACTATGCACCAACAGTAGACCCTAATCGCTCCTCTGCACTCTATCCATTCTCCTTTTTCTTCATATATTATTATTCTTTTTTTAAGCTTCTGTCCTTTTCTCTCTCCCTCTCTTGCTCAACCTATTGTTGACTCTTTCTCTTGCCTCCACCCTGTTACCATCGCCCACACATAATCATCCAGGGTAAGTCTACTCTCCAGTTTGGAGAAACAAAGTCGGACAACATTTTGTTTGGACAAGAAATGTCATCATTTCTCTCCTAGATGACCCCTTTGAATGCCAAGAGTGTGAAAAGTTGTCATCAAGGCAAAGGGTGGCTACTTTGAAGAATCTCAAATATAAAATATATTTTGATTTGTTAAACACCTTTTTTTTGGTTACCATGTGTTATTTCATAGTTTGGATGTCTTCACTATTACAAATAAAGAAAAACCCTTGAAATGAGCAGGTGCGTCAACTTTCGACTGGTACCGTATGTTTTTCACCTCTTGTCTTATTCTCTGGTTTATTCTGCCGTCATTCATCAAAGCATGGCACTCTGCATGAAGGTCAAATCCAATAGGTAACGTCAAATATAAAGATATTCCTCGAGAACTGTCTTGAGAGAGAATGGGTTCAATCCGAGTCTGACATGGAAACATGACAGTTAATCTGAGTCGGTCTGTGTGAAAGTCGAGCGCTATCTGTTCTCCCGAGCAGCAGTATGCCACTCAGAACTAAACACTAATGGTTTTGCCGATACAGCTTTGCTCAACACTGCCGAATATGCTCCACAGCCAACGCCGAGTGTTTATGAATTGCTCACACAGGGGAGCTTGAGGGATTCATCTGTGTGTCCTGTCTCCTTCCAGCATGTGTGAATGTATGTTAACCTGCTCTTAGGTCTAAAACCAGGGCAGCCCAAAACTCCTAATGACCTAGCAGAGCTTAGCACTGAACCACCTACCTCCTGAAAGAACGACGTTAAGAAAGACTAAAGTTCTTACACCGCTTCTGAAAGGGCGAGTTGTGTTCGTCTCCTCTGGTAGAACACGTGTGAGTGATTTTGTTCCACGTCAACTAAAGGAGCAGAACAGCAACATGTTTTTTTTAACAGCATTACATCCCCCCCCAATGTGATGCTGATTTTGTACGATTCAGTGTCCTGATGAAGGTGAGGTATTATGCAGGGAAAGTGAGGATTGGAGATTTGCATTGTAAGCTCAAATGTTTTGTTCTCGGGAAGTGGCTCCCCTGTTTTCACTTGTGTTTGTGACTGGTTTTCCGGATTGGCTTGAAATTTCTGTTGACGTTGTCCTTTTGTTCATCAAACACGAGCGGTACTTCAGCATATTCAGCCGTTGTGTCGGAGAGGAATACAGATATAAACCTACAGCAAGTTAAACCAGAGTGCTGAGAGTGCTACCTCATTTGTCTTCTGTGTGCGTGTGCACGGGTTCCTTTACCTGTGTGGGTGCTGCAGGCCGTGGGTGCATTATCCTAATGATTCGCCACAGTGGGCCAATGGTGGTAGACCCCTGGTCCCTCTCTGAGTACATGGGAGCACCGCTAGAAGGAATGGTGGGATGAACTCCTGCACTCTGTCCTCTCTGGCCCCCTCTCTCCTCCCTTCGGCCCCCTCTTCCTCCCCTGCCTCGTGGACTAATTGAAAGTAAGGCATGTGGCCTGCATCACATTAACATAATTCAGAAATAATTGCTTTTGTTTCTCCTTGAACCGTAAGCATGTTATGTTGTTCTCCCCTTTTCTCTCTCCTCCTCTCCCTTGGTCCTCTAAGACGGACCTAGACGTCCAGGAACAGAGCTTAGCATCTTCCGCTCTTCACCACTTAGTTTGTCTTGTTTGTAGTCCATCTGGTAGCCGGCGTTTTGGGTGACATTTGCGACGTGTGTGTGTGTGTGTGTGTGTGTGTGTGTGTGTGTGTGTGTGTGTGTGTGTATGGGCCAGGCATGAGTGTGTTATCTGCTCCAGTGAAGAGCCACAGCACAGTGCTTTTATAGACAGATGATTTAATCTCCCGGCCGAGCGCAGTGAAACCTTTCATCCACATATCCTTACCTTCCGTCCTCCTTTTCCTCCGGCTCGCCTGTCCATCTCCTCTCTCTCTCCTCCTCTCCAGTATACCAGCTGACTCATTAGGCTGGCCTTGTGCTCCTATGTCCAGAAGGACTATAGAGGCCATTACTCAGCCCTGCTGCCTGGGTACATAGGGTCAGGCGCCGCATCAGTGTTACATCACTATAGGCGTCTACACAAGATGGAGACCGCTCTTATTCACTCATAGATCACCTCCTATCAACACACAATTCCCCTAAATAACCTCTCTCGCTCTCTCTTTCTCTCAATCTATCTCTGTCTTCACACACACACACACACACACACACACACACACACACACACACACACACACCTGACCTCCTCCGTAGAATAGGTGAATCTAGGTGGATACACCCACTTCCCATCAATGACCCTCCCCCTCTCCTCCCCCAGGTCCTACCCAGAGCAGGAGGAGCTGTCGGGGTCACCAGTGAGGGGGTCTGGGGAGGAGGGGCGTGTCCTACCCTCTATGTGTCTGAAGCAGGTGTTCCCTAAGTACACCAAGCAGTTCAGCTACCTGCGGACCGTGGAGCGCATCACTGCCCTCTTCCTGCGCTTCCTGGGCGTCAAGGGCAACATGCGCCTGGGGCCCACTGGCTTCAGAACCTTCATCAGGTACTAGTTCCTCTTCCTCACCCTTTACACACACAGAGTCAGAGAGCTTACGTTGGTGTGCGCGTGGACTTATTGTCAAGCAGTGCCTTAGCATGGTTGTTTTTTTATAAGAAACCTAATTTGTCAGTTCAAGCGATTCCACTTCTTGGCTGCCGATGGTGCGTTGTGTTCTTTTTCAGGTCAATGAAACCCATAGGCCACATAAAACCATGCTATCCGTCTGTCTGTGTGTAGGAACTGTAAACTGAGCAACAGTCACTTCTCCATGGCGACTGTGGATATCCTCTACATCGACGTCACACGACGCTGGGCCAGCATGCTGCCTGGCTCCAGAGAAGCGGGTAACCCTCCGGCCAATCACAAGTCACTTCTCACACAGCCCGCCAATCACCAGTCACAAATCACTCTGCCCACCAATAACAACAAACCTTATTTGTGTTAGCCCGCTGAACTAAGCACTAGGTATTCGTTGGGGGAGCTAATGCACATCTTCAGGTCTCCGGCAGAACAAGCTGTGACCTTTTTTTTTCTCGAATTGGCCAGGTTTTGTTTTTGGCTCTAACTGTCCACGGAATCCCCTCTCACATCATTTGAAATGAGCTCACAGCGTAGTGACATCCGTTTGCGAGAGCATCCACTATGAATAATTCACCAGCTTCCACCTGAAAATATGCAGAGGGGGCTGGATGGTGAGGAAGAGAGGGGTGCAGCGGTACGATTGATTGCTGTTCGGGTTTCCTCTTGCTGGGCTCGGTTGGCATGGGGGGACAGTTTTTAGCAGGACGCAACGCGAGGAGTTGTGAGCTGAATATTTGGTTCCAGACCAAAATAAAGGGGTGAGAATTTGGTCATTACCCCTACGGGTAATAGGAAAACAGAGCCAATCTCTCTCTGATGAATAATGCGCCGCAGTGTTGGGGAGGGAAGGATTGTATATAGGGATAAGGCAAGTATTTATTATTAATAATAAAGTTTTGTGTTTTGGGAAGAGGGAAGCGCTGACTCAGGACTTTAGCTGAATGCTAAAAGCCCCTTATCACCTCAGAAGAAAGTCACTCTCTCTGGCTTTCTCCCTCCCCCCCACGAGACTTTATAGGAAAATAACTCTCGCCCTCACTTTAATCCTTGTTTTTCACTTTCTTCGTGTGTTTCACCCACTCATCCTAATGTTTTATTGAGGGCCACAGCACAGTTTGATGGAACGTGTGGTAAATAGTAAAAGCTAGAATAAATGGTGTGCAATGTGCAAGTACTGTATATCAAAGGGATGTGGTGTACCTACGTGGATGGTGTGTCTCTGGGTGTGTTCTGGTTGGACGGTCAGAGCTTCTGTGTGTCGGAGGTAGGTTGATTTATTAGTTTGACTTCATCTTGATACCTACAGGTGTGGCATGTCAAGAAGCTGGTTAAACTGGGGACAATAAAAGGCCACTCTCTAAAATGTGCAGTTTTGACCAGGAATGTCCACCAGAGCTGTTGCCAGAGAATTGAATGTTAACTTCTCTACCATGAGCCACCTCCAAAGTTTTAGAGAATTTGGCAGTATGTTCAACTGGCCTCAAAACCGCAGACTACGTGGCGTCTTGTGGGCGAGCAGGTTTGCCGATGTCAACAGAGTGCCCCATGGTGGAGTTATGGCATGGGCAGGTATAAGTTACGGACAACAAGAGGGATGTGGGAGAGCTAGTGGACAGCTACAGTCACAATGGCATTGTATTGATGGCAATTTGAATGCACATAGATACCGTGACGAGACCCTGAGGCCAATTGTCGTCCCATTCATCTGACCCCATCACCTCCTGTTTCAGCATGATAATGCACGGCCCCATGTTGTAAGGATCTGTACACAGTTCCAGGAAGCTGAAGATGGCCCAGTTCTTCCACGGCCTCTATACTCACAAGACATGTCACCCATTGAGCATGTTTGGGATGCTCTGGATTGACGTGTACAACCGCGTGTTCCCTCCAATATCTAGCAAATTCGCACAGGCATTGAATAGGAGTGGGACCACATTCCACAGGCCACAATCAGCCTGATCAACTTAATGTGAAAGAGACGTGTTGTACTGCATGAGGCAAATGGTGGTCACACTCTTTCACTGGTTTTCTCATCCACTCCACTACTCTTTAAAAAAAAAAGTTCTGTGACCAACCGATGCATATCTCTATTCCCAATTATGTGAAATCCATAGATTAGGGCCAAATGTATTTATTTAAATTGACTGATTTCCTATATGAATTGTAACTCAGTAAAATCTTAGATGGCATGTTGCGTTTTATATTTTTGTTCAGTATAGTTACTCATTATAGGAGACTGACTCAAGGATCAGGGAGAATCAGTTTGATACAGGGCAAATACTCTCTCTCTCTTCCACCTCCCTGTTATCCCCCCCCCGCTCTCCTCTCACCCTTCTCCCCCTCTACCACATCTCTTCTATTTGTCTCTTCCTCTCAGGGATGGGTCTGCAGGCATTCGTAGAGGCCTTCTTCTACCTGGCCCAGCGCCGGTTCAAGTCCCTCCCCCTGAGGGAGCAGGTGGTGTCCCTGCTGGAGGTGTGTGAGGCTCAGCTGGAGAACCAGGGAAGAGGAGATCCTGGAGGAGCTCTACCCGAGGACAGCACCTCCTCCACCAGGCGCTCTGTAAGCTGCGGCAGGACCCAGCCAGGCAGGACTGTACACCCCCACCATATGTCAACCTCCACCCCAGGCCAGGCTCTGTCGGCCCCCCAGCTCTGCTCCCCGGCCACCCCGCGCAGGGCCTTGTCCCAAGACTACAGGCTGCATCAGAGACTACGTCCCACACACAAGGGCAATGTAGAGAACTGACCCGACTGGGGCCTAAGGAGCTACACACACACACACACACACACACACACACACACACACACCCTAACAGAGGAACACAAAGACTGGCTCAAATTCCCCCAGGGGGTCCTGTTGAGAGAAGAGACACAGATTGTTGGGAGCTGACCTCAGAGGCTCAGCACCATGAGGCCTTTTCTGGAATTCATTACTTTCCTTAAAAAAGAGAGGAGGAAGTCCACAGGGTGGATGAGGAAGTGGGAGAACGAGTGTGTGTGTGTGTGTGTGTGTGTGTGTGTGTGTGTGTGTGTGTGTGTCAAGAAAGGTCACTCAGGTCCAGAGAGGGAGATGGTTGGTTGTAAAGGCCCTGCTTGAGATGCAATTATTGATGAATAACTTCAGGGTAGGTTGTGTCTCGCTTCAGCCCTGTTGAGCAACCCACTGAGCAATCACACACACACGCGCTCTCTCTTCAGGGAAATCGACGCACGTACTGCAGTTTTACACACAGTGTATGTTGCGGGTATGGATCTGAGCAATTCCACGATAGCTTTAGAACCTACATTTGCACAGATGTGTGTGTGTGTTTGCATGTGTGTTTAGTGTATTTGAGATAACGGCCATAAACTGTAATGGCCAGCGGTTCTGCCATTCAGCTGTTCCTGCTCACAGAACCAATCAGTGATGAGATGTCTCATCATTGTACCAAAGGGAAAAGGACATCCTCCCAGACCGTTCTACCCAATCACAAATCGTCCCTTAGCCCAACAGTACCCACCATGCACTGAAGACCACCTGAGAAGATTGGATGGTATATAAGTCATATGGAGAAAAAAACAGCCTATCTGAAGACAGCCTGTCCTTCTGTAGCTCAGTTGGTAGAGCATGGCGCTTGTAACGCCAGGGTAGTGGGTTCGATCCCCGGGACCACCCATACGTAGAATGTATGCACACATGACTGTAAGTCGCTTTGGATAAAAGCGTCTGCTAAATGGCATATATTATTATTAAGACAAAGTCAAGTAATTAATGATTTGCCAATACCTATCATATGCTCTCAGATCTCCAGTGTGTAGGTCATATGGGCTATGGTTTGATTTGGGACCGGGCATTTCCTCTCCTTTCATAACAGCAGCTACTCCAATAACATAGCAGCCTTAGACAAACAGCAGTGAGCGAGACAGATGGTTACTCAAAATGGCCGCCACAGACCCAAATAGGAGCGCGCGTCTCCTTTGCTTTGACGCCCTTCATGGGGAATCGGAAGTTACGAGACCGAACCAGGACTGTAAATCAGGAGAATGCTGTCATTCAACACTGCTTGTTTGCGAAATACTGTGTCATCCGTATCCATAGGAATGTTTTGAATTGTATTTGATTTTGTTCGTTTTTTCCTCCACATAATTTATTCACGCCAGTCAGTGTCACCTATAAACAGTTGCTGCTTGCCGGAGAATGAAACTAAACACTCAAGCTATCATCTTGGTTCCTTCAGTACCATATGGGCTGAACACACACTACACTACTAAGACTATAGACATTTGCGCCATCTACTACTGTACTCCACCACAGCATCTGAGAAAATAGATACTCAACCATAACCTCCATTGGGATGTACTGTGCTGTGCGTCTGTACATAGCACTGCAATGCAGAATAAAGGACTGTATTTAAACCAGTTGAAAGGGTTTTTCTTGGTCTCAAAATGAATGCTGACAGATTGTAAAAACAAAATCTAACTCCCAATAGGTTTTGAATCATATACATATTTTCCTGTGCCAGTGTGGATGAAGGGGTCAATTTTAAAGCCATATGTATTCAATTCAAAATAAAATAAATCGTGAACATGAAGAATAAAGTTAAGAATGCAGGTAGCCTAGTGGTTAGAGCGTTGGACTAGTAACTGAAAGGTTGCGAGATCGAATCCCCAGTGCTGACAAGGTAGAAATCTGTTGTTCTGCCCCTGAACAAGGCTGTTCAGGGGCACTGTTCCTCGTTCCTAGGCCGTCATTGTAAATAAGAATTTGTTTGCCTAGTTAAATATAAAATTGTAAACATTTGAGGACGGGTGAAATAATGAATGTTGAAATAAAAAACCAACCGATTGAAAGCTAAATGTATAGAATTGTAAAACAAAAATAAGGTGTCAAAAGAAAACCCCCAACTTGGAAGCAGATCATTTTAAAGCGAGAGCTGATCTCTTATGACAAATTATTTAACAAAGATATTTGAAAAAAAAATCGTTTTCAGTTCAACTTTTCCAGCAACCAATCCTATTGAATAGATTTTGCCAACGCTTTTCCATGCATGTACTACCTTTTTGTGACGCTACTCGTATCTTTGCTTTCAATGTCTGTTTCTTTGCTTTTACTGACAGTCTTTTCGATTGCGAGTTTTGGCATTATTTTTCCGAGAAAGGCCGTGTTTAGAGGGAGGCGGAGACAATGAGTCTCCATTGGTCCGCTAGTTTTGGAGTGACGGTTCGTCTTAACCCAATCAATGAACATGATAGACAGGCTTTTTTTCTATTGCCTACTTAATTAAGTAGACTAAAGTACTTAAACATTTGGAGACCCAAGATAGGCTTCAGTAACCATGCGCAAATTAATAACAGCAAATTAATAACAGTATAGCGCCAAACCTACTGAGTTGATTTATAAAATGTTTTAATTCTATGCCAGGTCTTTTCACTGCATTAAAAAAAAATGTATCGTGTTGTTAGCCACTATCAGTAACCAGCGTCAGTTATACCCATAACCTACATTTATAACTCATTTGAATGTTAATTTCCTTACGTTTAGTATCGTTCCATTACAATGTTATTTTAGCATTCTTTCCTCTGTCACATTCATGTGGTTGTTCTTGAGGATCTCTAGCAATAGTGGATCATATTAGACTAACGCATTACAAGTTGTGCAATAATGTAGCCAGTTTGAATTATTATTATGGAACGCTCGTTTAAACCTGGAGCCTGGCACGGTTTATGAAGGTTCACGACTACTGGAACATTGTCATCACAGTTCCATGATTAGTGATAATTATTAGAGTAAATGTATAGGACCAGCTGTATATTTTTATATTATATATTTATGTTTATACAATATACACTGCTCAACAAAAATAAAGGGAACACTTAAACAACACTATGTAACTCAAAGTCAATCACACTTCTGTGAAATCAAACTGTCCACTTAGGAAGCAACACTGATTGACAATACATTTCACATGCTGTTGTGCAAATGGAATAGATAACAGGTGGAAATTATAGGCAATTAGCAAGACACCCCCAGTAAAGGAGTGGTTCTGCAGGTGATAACCACAGACCACTTCTCAGTTCCTATGCTTCCTGGCTGATGTTTTAGTCACTTTTGAATGCTGGCGGTGCTTTCACTCTAGTGGTAGCATGAGACGGAGTCTACAACCCACACAAGTGGCTCAGGTAGTGCAGCTCATCCAGGATGGGACATCAATGCGAGCTGTGGCAAGAAGGTTTGCTGTGTCTGTCAGCGTAGTGTCCAGAGCATGGAGGCGCTACCAGGAGACAGGCCAGTACATCAGGAGACGTGGAGGAGGGCAACAACCCAGCAGCAGGACCGCTACCTCTGCCTTTGTGCAAGGAGGAGCAGGAGGAGCACTGCCAGAACCCTGCTAAATGACTTCCAGCAGGCCACAAATGTGCATGTGTCTGCTCAAACGGTCAGAAACAGACTCCATGAGGGTGGTATGAGGCCCCGACGTCCACAGGTGGGGGTTTTGCTTACAGCCCAACACCGTGCAGGACGTTTGGAATTTGCCAGAGAACACCAAGATTGGCAAATTCGCCACTGGCGCCCTGTGCTCTTCACAGATGAAAGCAGGTTCACACTGAGCACATGTGACAGTCTGGAGAACGTTCTGCTGCCTTCATCATCCTCCAGCATGACCGGTTTGGCGGTGGGTCAGTCATGGTGTGTGGTGGCATTTCTTTGGTGGGCTGCACAGCCCTCCATGTGCTCGCCAGAGGTAACCTGACTGCCATTAGTTACTGAGATGAGATCCTCAGACCCCTTGTGAGACCATATGCTGGTGCGGTTGGCCCTGGGTTCCTCCTAATGCAAGACAATGCTAGACCTCATGTGGCTGGAGTGTGTCAGCAGTTCCTGCAAGAGGAAGGCATTGATGCTATGGACTGGCCCGCCCTTTCCCCAGACCTGAATCCAATTGAGCACATCTGGGACATCATGTCTCGCTCCATCCACCAACGCCACGTTGCACCACAGACTGTCCAGGAGTTGGTGGATGCTTTAGTCCAGGTCTGGGAGGAGATCCCTCAGGGGACCATCCGCCACCTCATCAGGAGCATGCCCAGGCGTTGTAGGGAGGTCATACAGGCACGAGGAGGCCACACACACTACTGAGCCTCATTTTGACTTGTTTTAAGGACATTACATCAAAGTTGGATCAGCCTGTAGTGTGGTTTTCCACTTTAATTTTGAGTGTGACTCCAAATCCAGACCTCCATGGGTTGATACATTTGATTTCCATTGATAATTTTTGTGTGATTTTGTTGTCAGCACATTCAACTATGTAAAGAAAAGTATTTAATACGAATATGTCATTCATTCAGATCTAGGATGTGTTGTTTTAGTGTTCTCTTTATTTTTCTGAGCTGTGTTTTTTGTGCATCAATTTTTTAAAAACTATTTATATAAATGTTTTCCTCACCCTAAATAATATACAAGATCCGAGTATTTTAAATCTGCTGAAAAGGAGACTAATATGCATGTATTTAAATGGTTCTTTCATTGACCCCTAATATTATGAACTGTTCTCTGTTGAGAAAACTCTATTTAAAAGGCACGCCAAATGTTCAGGAATTGCTTTAGATAAACGTACTGAAAGCCCTATTGAATGAAAACTCCACAAGAAAATCTGTTGACCAGCAAGTTTTTTTAGCGGTTTAATTAAATGTATTCAGCACGCTCAAGGGAATCATGCCTGCAACGCCCGTTAACTTATGTCAGTGCTTAAGTCAGAGTACCAACTACGGAGAAGTGCGTAGGAAAGACGTACATTTCCTAAGTCTGAATCAGGCCTTAAGTGAGCCTCAAGGGAGCAATTAAAGGCATCTCTGTGAAATAGCATGAGGAGGCATTATGAATGAGGTCCGTTCCCTACCCACCGTCTTCTCCCTCTCCACTAGCTCTCTTCTCCTAGGCCTGAGTCAATGGAAATGCATTCAAGAATTCAATCAATTCAGCCTCTGAAGTGTATGTGGAAAGACTTTGCATCGTTCTGGGCTGCCTGTGTCTAATCTTAGATTTGTTAGATAATGTACATTTTCTATATAGTCTAATATGTGGTCCACATCACGTGTGGTGAAGCATGTGTGGTGAGGTCCGTGGCTGGGTAGGCACTGGCTATGATCAAATCCAGATTTAAGGATCGATTCAATCTGTATCGCTGAAGTGTTACAGATTGCACAATAGAAATGTAAAGGTAAGTTAACGATTGAGCCGACATACTGTATGCAGCTTTTAACGTGAATGCGGTCTCCGCTAACGTGGAATCATTGCCTTTAAATTTCAACTCCGTTGTTACGCTGAACTTTCGCGATACAGATTGAGTCGAGCTCTTAGGCATTATCAATGTTTATTATTGACTAACTTCACCATACAACAGATAGCTCTAACAACCAGTGACGTAGACTATTAACCGAAATTGACAAACAATTTTCACAATTGTAAATACCAATGTAGCCAATATTTTTTTTTTGTATCATCTGACAAAATGACACAGCACAACTGAGCTCAGCCATAGACTGATGTAGCATCCACAGTTACAACCAATAGGTGGCACTAAAAGACCAATGTATGGACACATTTTATCTGAATAGTTTTCAACGCAAACTCCATAGCCTTTCACAATGGATTTACAATTCTTCCAATGCACTGCGCGGGACACACACACACACACAATAATATTATATTATGTGAAATATTATTACACACAAATATTTAATAAATATGGTTCTAATGGATTTTCCATAACAATCGAAATGACTGAAAAATGAAGTTCAAGACGTCGGTGTCTCATCAGAAAATTCCAGCTTGATAAATCAAATGCATCAAAGGGAATGCTGTCTATTCTCATGTTTATTCAACAGTTGACTAACCCGTAAATTGCAAAAGAAATGCATTTAGAACTAACTTTACTTGTAAATGAAGTCCATTAGTCTGTCCTTCAGGGTGAACCTGTCAGTGACAGGATGGTAGGGCCAAGGGTGGCAAAATGACCAAACCTGGCTTTCATTTGAACACTGATATTGTCCAAAATGTTGTAAAACATTCCTCTCATCTCCAATCGGCCATCTGCTCCGGATTACTTTGTCTTTTTAGGCCGAGTGTGGTGCAGTTCTCCTCAAACCAATCATAGAAACACTTGCCTCCTGGCATCCGCATCGTTCAACGTGTCGCTGATACGTGCGCAGCAGAACCCCATGTCTATTGTTTTATGCTGCAGAACAACGAAAAAGTGCATCAGCACAATTGACAGCGCCCAAGACACTAAAGCAAGGCCTATTTGGCAATACATTTAGACCGCAAGCTAGATAGACCGTTCGTAATAGGTGAATTACCCTACGTGAGTGCAGCCGTACACACAGCTATTTTACCAAAATAATACAAACTAAATGCTGAAAGTAACTTATTCATTCAAAACAAAAATACTGAATAGCAGTTTGGCTTAGAATACCGACACGACTGCGAATGAACGTATGCGAACAGAACAAAACGGCGGTCGGCCTACCATAAACCTATAAACAAAATATCAGATTGATAAAGTTATGACGCAATCTGTATATAGGCTAGTTACATTAATAGTAAACAAACGCAGTAAACAAAAATACCGCCTGCTACAGTGACATGCAGCCGTGCACAGCTGCCTTGTCAAATAAATAGACCTATAGGCTTCAAACAGAGAATATTGCGCCGCTCATTAGTCCAGCAGCATGTTGCGATATGGCAATACGCTTCCGTGGCTCAAATTCGACCCACCCACGTAATCAATTAAGCAATGCCGGCCTACCATAAACCCGGTTCCAATATGTACAGTTCCATTTACAACCAGGAAAAGCAATAGGCTACAAAGAAAACATAGAAATACAATGTAACCCATCTGTTTCTATGATCAAACATACCGATATACCCTGGGTCATTGGAATTATATTGAATACTATCATTCTACACCACAAACATAAAAGTTCTATTCTCATTTTTGCTATTCCCTATTCCCTGAATTTTTGCTGAAAATGACGCCACGGCCTATACCAATAAGATTGATCAAAACCAACCAGCTAGATTGTTAGCTTTTCAGAAGAGTTGAGAAATCGAGCATTTAATTTTCCGCCAAAATCTTCTTCCAAAATCTTCTTCCAAAATCCCCTTCAAATCCCAGTTGGATTAGTTGAGCATTCCTTGAGTGTAGCATGCTTCATCTGTGCTGACTGAACACGTCTATGTGCCGGGGGGCGAGGGTCAGTCTGTTTTATCTGGTGTAATTCTCCTGTCTTATCTGGTGTCCTGTGTGAATTTAAGTATGCTCCCTCTAATTCCCTCCCTCTCTGCCCGGAGGAGCTGAGCCCTAGCATCATGCTCGGAGCCATGGGTCGGAACCCCGCCCTGTGCATTTGGGTCCTGGACTTCCTGACAGGGCGCCCCCCATGTGGTAAAGGTAGGAAACAACACCTGTACGACACATCCTCAACACAGGGGCCCTACAAGGGTGTGTGCTCAGCCCACTCCTGTACTCCCTATTCACCCATGACATGCATGGCCTCGCACACCTCCAGATGACAACAGTATTAGGCCTGATTACCAACAATGACGAGACAGAGAGGAGAGGAGGGTCCATCCACATCGACAGGACCGCATTGGAGACGGTGAAAAGCTTCAAATTCCTCAGTGTACACATCACTGGCAATCTGAAATGGTCCACACACACAGATAATGAGGTGAAGAAGGCACAACGGCACCTGTTCAACCGCAAGAGGCTGAAGAAATGTAGCTTGTCCCTAAGACCTTCACACACTTTTACAGATACACCATTGAGGGCATCCTGTTATTTAAATACTTCATAGTTTCCTGAGGGGAGGAAGATTCATAATAATGTCTGGAAGGGAGTAAATGGAATGGCATCTGTGAGAGAGATTCACGTATTTACCTGATCTCTTCCAAGTTCACTCCCCGTTGCTGGTCTAGGTATGTAGTCAAGGACATTGGATGGAGATAAACTTGAGGAACAGATAGACCTGTATTGTTTTCAATCATCTTTGTTTCTGAGTAACCTGGTCACACAGCATAAGACAATGAGCCTCTGAGAGTGACCACAGTTCTACAGTCCCTCCTGTTCTTTTACTATCTGACAAGGGCACAGTTGTGGGGAGGTGGAAGAGAATGGAGACTAGCTTGGTAGAGAAAGGAGTAAATGGAAAAGCCGTTATCACTTGTTTCTGCACTATGACCTCACACAACCAATACACCTGGCCACAAGAAGAAAACAAGGTAGGTTATGATGGAACCAACCATGACTAGGCAGTTCTTGGGTTTCTATGTAAACCCCCTTGCGTCTCTGTATTATTCGAGAACTCAGTCGATTCACCTTGTATGTTGCATTGACCTGCACCCTCATCGATGTGTTTTTAATAAAGTTAATATCCTTTTTGGTGATTGACCTTCTCTCCTCATTATTGATTAGAATTACCATGACACATGAACCACATGGAAACCATGTGTTTGAGGTATACATGTATCATTCCAATGATTCCGCTCCAGCCATTACCACTGGCATGATCAAAACAATCTTTAAGCATGGATTGGTCAGGCCAGCGTAAATAGAACTCAGCACGGGGACTTCCTGTTTGAGTTTCTGGCTATAGGTCATGGCTATATGATTTGCCAAAGGGAGGGCGGCGGGAGGCCTAGTAGCCATCCCGGAAGAGAGAGTAACAGTGCTCAAGTTTTTGAAGCGGGAGTCGTATTTCTGGTAGGAATGCTAGTGAGTTACTGCCGTTCTGATACTCAGAAGTTCTTTCAAAAAAACGTTCTGGGCTAATAATGAAAGAAATTACCAAAAAATATTAAAATACTGCAAAGTTACTTCAGAGCTAGAAGCAGTGGGGCAAAAAAGTATTTAGTCAGCCACCAATTGTGCAAGTTCTCCCACTTAAAAAGATGAGAGAGGCCGGTAATTTTCATCATAGGTACACTTCAACTATGACAGACAAAATGAGAAGAAAAAAAATCCAGAAAATCACATTGTAGGATTTTTTATGAATTTATTTGCAAATTATGGTGGAAAATAAGTGTTTGGTCAATAACAAAAGCTTACCTAAATACTTTGTTATATACCCTTTGTTGGCAATGACAGAGGTCAAACGTTTTCTGTAAGTCTTCACAAGGTTTTCACACGCTGTTGCTGGTATTTTGGCCCATTCCTCCATGCAGATCTCCTCTAGAGCAGTGATGTTTTGGAGCTGTTGCTGGGCAACATGGACTTTCAACTCCCTCCAAAGATTTTCTATGGGGTTGAGATCTGGAGACTGGCTAGGCCACTCCAGGACCTTGAAATGCTTCTTACGAAGCCACTCCTTCTTGCCCGGGCGGTGTGTTTGGGATCATTGTCATGCTGAAAGACCCAGCCATGTTTAATCTTCAATGCCCTTGCTGATGGAAGGAGGTTTTCACTCAAAATCTCACGATACATGGCCCCATTCATTCCTGCCTTTACACGGATCAGTCGTCCTGGTCCCTTTTGCATAAAAACAGCCCCAAAGCATGATGTTTCCACCCCCATGCTTCACAGTAGGTATGGTGTTCTTTGTATGCAACTCAGCATTCTTTGTCCTCCAAACACGACGAGTTGAGTTTTTACCAAAAAGTTATATTTTGGTTTCATCTGACCATATGACATTCTCCCAATCTTCTTCTGGATCATCCAAATGCTCTCTAGCAAACTTCAGACGGGCCTGGACATGTACTGGCTTAAGCAGGGGAACACATCTGGCACTGCAGGATTTGAGTCCCTGGCGGCGTAGTGTGTTACTGATGGTAGGCTTTGTTACTTTGGTCCCAGCTCTCTGCAGGTCATTCACTAGGTCCCCCCGTGTGGTTCTGGGATTTTTGCTCACCGTTCTTGTGATCATTTTGACCCCACGGTGTGAGATCTTGCGTGGAGCCCCAGATCGAGGGAGATTTTCAGTGGTCTTGTATGTCTTCAATTTCCTAATAATTGCTCCCACAGTTGATTTCTTCAAACCAAGCTGCTTACCTATTGCAGATTCAGATTAATTTCCCAGCCTGGTGCAGGTCTACAATTTTGTTTCTGGTGTCCTTTGACAGGTCTTTGGTCTTGGCCATAGTGGAGTTTGGAGTGTGACTGTTTGAGGTTGTGGACAGGTGTCTTTTATACTGATAACAAGTTCAAACAGGTGCCATCAATACAGGTAACGAGTGGAGGACAGAGGAGCCTCTTAAAGAAGAAGTTACAGGTCTGTGAGAGCCAGAAATCTTGCTTGTTTGTAGGAGACTAAATACTTATTTTCCACCATAATTTGCAAATATATTCACTAAAAATCCTACAATGTGATTTTCTGTATTTTTTTCTTCCATTTTGTCTGTCATAGCTTAAGTGTACCTATGATGAAAAATACAGGCCTCTCTCATATTTTTAAGTGGGAGAACTTGCACAATTGGTGGCTGACTAAATACTTTTTTGCCCCACTGTATATTGGTGCCATCTTATAGTCTTTTCACAGAGTTAGCATGTCCTACCTTGCCTACCCTTACTGCACATCACTGCCTGTTACTGGCCCACAGGGCAATAATTCTACACGGGTGTTAAGCCATTTTATTTGAAGTGTAGCATATAGCACACTTTCACATACTGTAATCAGGGTTGGGGAGTAACTGATTACATGTAATCGGATTACAAAAAAAACTAACTGCAATCAGTTATGTTACCAGCAAAAATATTGTAATTAGATTACAGATACCTTCAAAAAACTAGATGTTTACTTTGGCTGTGTTTACACAGGCAGCCACATTTGTTTCATATTTGTTTCATTAATTGGTGTTTTGACCAATCAGATCTGATGTGATTGGTCAAAAGACCAATTCGTAGAAAACAGTTCAGAATTGGTCTGCCTGTGTGTAAACACAGCGCTCTTGGATTACTTTTAAACAATGTTAGTGGAAAAAAAACACACCTTTCTGTTTTGTCAATGACATTTAGTGCAGCACTGGAAAAAGGCACAAGTTTACGTTTGTTCCACCTGAGCGAGTTTTACCACAAGTCAGACAAGCCACTATGATGACAAACCAAACACGTTTGATGGATTATTTTTGGCTTCTTCTAATGCCTCTTATGGGAAAGTGATCCAAAAGTAACTGAAAGTAATCAGATTACGTTACTGAGTTTGGATAATCCAAAAGTTACATTACAGATTAAAATGTTGGACAGGTGACTAGTAACTGTAATGGATTACATTTAGAAAGTAACCTACCCAGCCCTGACTGTAATACATACAGTCAGCTCAGTCCAGCTCATGTGTTTTGGAACATTCTCCCTCTTTCCCTCTTCATCTTCTCTCCCAGCTACTGTGGGGAATAACAATCAGGCAGTATGTAGGTCAGCCGAGCTGAGGAGCATGCACCACTCACTACCCCTCTTTTACCTCTCTCTCCATCTTCCTCTCATCTTTTAGCTCTCTCCCTCCATCTTCCCCTCCTCTAAATGGTTCTCGTAATCATCATTCTATTACTAGACTGAGTATCTTAGAACATATGTACATTTTCT
This sequence comes from Oncorhynchus keta, assembly GCF_023373465.1. Lineage (NCBI taxonomy): Eukaryota > Metazoa > Chordata > Actinopteri > Salmoniformes > Salmonidae > Oncorhynchus > Oncorhynchus keta. The sequence goes on along the minus strand of NC_068426.1, from coordinate 33,751,794 downwards.
CATCACAAGCCAAGTTGTATCTGATTTAATACCTGTCAATCATCTAAAACAGTGTTTACCAAATTATACGTCTGAATCTACTGGTTTGCGTCTGAATTATAGGTTGTGGCTGGAAATATGTTAATGTTTTTTTTTGTCTGAGTCACATGAAAATCGCATATGAATTTGAGACAACCGTTGCGTGATTTGTTGCATTGACCAAAATCACATGGTATGGAAAATATAAACGTATTGGAAAATATATTCACCACAGTGGCAAGAAACACACAAGGCAGAGGCTTAAAATATGTAAATAAAACTTTAATAAGTCTAGTTGCAAATGTACATAAATTGCACAGCCACATTGTTTATATATATATATATCGTCAACACAAACAAAATCCTCTGTACATTATTGTTTTTGTCACTGTTGTCCAAAGGAAGCAGAATCCAGCCAATACTTTACTTTCAACATCATTACAAAAGCATTTTCTACAAGATATTAGAAAACATACATCTTTTACTTTATTTATAGATATATATTTAGTTTATAGTATTTTTTTTTTCTCCACTGGCTGTAACTGCACTGTATGTACTATATAATTGTGTGTGTGTGTGTGTGGCTACAGAGACATCATCATCACATTTCTCTCTCTGACTCTCCTCTCCTACATTCTTCAACAACTTAACGAAGGTGGAACGGCGGTGGGACGTGACCAGAAACAGACAAGAGGGTTTAGAATTGATAGCCAAATGAAGGACATTGCATTGCCTATTTCTGTGGAAGTGGCATTATGCTATGTGGCACTGGTAACACAAATTGACCATGACAGTTTATACCAGTATTAAACTAGCTGATTTGGGAGAGTTGGCATTTTCCATTTCCTGTTTCAGTTTAGAGGTAGAGACTATACAGAGGACAAGAGAGAACACATCCCTAAAGACGGAAGTCTTGACTTCATTTAGTCCTCTCTACAACCAGTCCGTAATGTCTTTTCCCCTCAAAATGCTGGACATAATATACACAATTGAAGTAAATTGAGTGAGAAAATGTATATGAGTACTGCACTCAGTAGTACACTCCACGACATGGCTGATCAAGCCAGGAGTGCACACGTCTGCAGTCCAAAAGACTTGTGTGTGTTTATGGAACGTAGACTAGGGGCTGGAGTCGATCCGTGTTGCGGAAGATCCACGTTAAAATGTCTCGATCATTTCCAATTGCGCTGACATACGCAGCGTTTACGAGTAAATGCAGTTGTGCTCCGCGTTACATTCGAGCAACCCATTGACTGGAACTCATCCCTGTATGTCAACTTCGTGGACTATGAGAAAGCATTTGACAGCTTAGACAGAGACGCCCTATGGAGGCTCCTCAGACCAGAGAAGCTTGCTAGAATGATCTGCACTACCTATAATGGCATAACATGCAGGGTTGTGCATGCAGGCAAGCTTAGCACACCCTTCAGACTCCTGACTGGAGAAAAACAGGGATGTCTCCTGTCACCCTTCCCTTTTCCTGTTACACATTGACTGGGTCGTGAGGAAAACAACCGAGAACAGGTGACATGGCATACAATGGTCTCTATGGACACAGTTGGACGACCTAAACTTTGCGGAGGATCTAGCACTCCTGTCGCACAGTCAACAGCAAATGCAAGATAAAACGTCAGACCTGGACACCGCATCATCCCAGCCAAGACTCCATATCCACAGAAAACAAAACCAAGATAACGATCAACGACGAATCTAACAATCCAATCACCCTCAGAAAAAGAACCCCTGGAGGAGGCCAGTTCCTTCACCGATCTGTGATGTGTCATCACCAAACAAGGCGAAGCCGAGCAGGATGTAAAGGCAGAATTCAAAAAGCTAGAGTAGCCTTCATCTCCCAAAGAAACAAGAGTAGCCTTCATCTCCCATCTGGAGCTCCAGGAAAATGAAAACGCAAACCCTTTCAACACCAATGTTAAGTCAGTGATGGCTGTATGGCTCAGACAAATGGAGGACAACAAAACCCACAGTGACAACAACTCAGAGCTTCGTAAACAAGTGCCCGCGACGCATCCTTCACATCAGATGGATGGGCAGAGTCCGTAGCATTGACCCGTGGGAGCGCATCAGCCAGGTTCCGGTGGAAGAGGAGATCCGGAGGAGAAGATGGGGATGGATCGGTCACACCCTCCGAAAGTTCCCCTCCAACATCACCAGGCAAGCTCTATACTGGAACCCACAAGGGAGCTCCCGAAGGAACGTAAGTAAGTCTCTGCGAACGCTGGGAACATTGCCTTTGAGTTTAAATCCGATACGGTTTGGATCCAGCTCTATCAGTGCTTAAAACTGGGCTGATGAGCTGTGCTGATGACAAATGGGGTTTTGTGCTTGTGTTTCTCTCTCACCACACCTGATTGGGTCATAGGTCGCTGGACATTTGGACTCTCTCTGACCTCTACACGCCAGACATCATCCAAAACCTCTCAGAGTCAACATATTCATTTACATTTTTTTGCAATATACTCTTGAAGTGTTTTTCCCTTGATAAAAAAAGAGTATACTGAATGGGGGATTAGAGGATTGCACTAAAACCTGGAGATCTAACTGAACAGGACAGATGGCTGGTCGAGCTATTTACAATATCCATGATACAGTAATATCAATCGATACAGCAATATTATTGAACACAAGGTACATTTACAAAAAAAAGGCTCTCTTTTTAACATTAGTTAAAAAATATTGTGAACAATTTATCTACACTCTCGTCTCCAAGGCTGTCCAGCCTCTTGATACACTCATCATTATCATATATTGATATGATATATAAATCACATATCATTCATGTCTGCAGCAACTCATAAAAACAACATTCCATCATCTTCCTACATTGGAAACATATTTTAATTTAATGTTTTTAAAAATGGTGACGCAGTGGCTCGCTACCATTCGTTACAGCGCCAAAATGAAGCATGCAGATTTTTCAACCCTAACTCATCTGTAAAGGTAAGAAAAATGAATTACAAAAATATACAAAATATGGATGTGCTGAAAATGTCTGTGGGGTGGTGGGAGCAAGCGGGAACAGTAGCTATAGGATCATTCAGGGACAATAGGTCTAGACCCCACATTAGGGTCGAGACCCCACATTAGGGTCGAGACCCCACATTAAGACCAACCGTGTGTTTGAGTAGCATCTTCACATTCAATAGAGAGAGGGAATGAGGGAGAAGGGGAGAGGGAAAAAAGAGGAGAGGAGAGATAGATGCCTCGAAGCGAAGTGTGTGGGGGGGGTCACAGTCTTTATGCGGCATGCTTTTTTGACATGAATTAGCAAACAGGAGAGTTTTAAGAAAAAGCGTACGATTCTAACCTGTGAGGTCACATTATAACACACACCAGTCCAGTGTATAGTATAACATCGTGTTCAACAACGCAACTCTCTCTCTCTCCCCTTGTGCTACAGGGCTATCAGACCAGCCATGGCAAGGGTCCTGAACGCAAAGCGACACACAACCAACAGGTCGTCGTTTCAACGTCGATTCAACATTATTGGTGAAGCACTAAAGCAAACCTCAATCCCGACCAGGTCTGTTTCCAAAAACCTGGATAAAGTAGAGGTCAAGAAGAAGAACATCTGCTTATGGTGCAACTCACAGCATAGTGTGCAGTCTCTCCCTGCCCCGAAGCCCTATAAGACACACTATAGCTGCAACCACCCACTCCTTGGAACGGGTTTCTTTCGTACTTGACCTGATCAAATATATCTATATATCTCATGTATACTTTATAGAGGAAAAAATGAAATATGCATACATCTATCTTACATTTCATTAGTATATTTTCACATACAGGTCATGATTTAGTGTTCATAACACATTTTGCCTGATGTATTTGTACAATATATTTATATTCCTTTACAAATCTACTGTATCATAAGACGTTTGTTGTTGTTTGTTGTTGTTGTTGCAGGAATAGGGGGTCTGAAGGACAAAGTAGAGATGTGTTCCTTACTTAAGGCGTTTCATGTACCAATAGCTTTCACAAAGTGCACTATATAGGGAGAGGAGGAAAAAGAGGAAGTGTTTCGGCCCTCCAGGACTGACACTGAACAGCCCGGGGGTATGGCCCTCCAGGACTGACACTGAACAGCCCGGGGGTACGGCCCTCCAGGACTGACACTGAACAGCCCGGGGGTACGGCCGTCTAGGACTGACACTGAACAGCCCGGGGGTACGGCCCTCCAGGACTGACACTGAACAGCCCGGGGGTACGGCCCTCCAGGACTGACACTGAACAGCCCGGGGGTACGGCCCTCTAGGACTGACACTGAACAGCCCGGGGGTAGGGCCCTCTAGGACTGACACTGAACAGCCCGGGGTAGGGCCCTCTAGGACTGACACTGAACAGCCCGGGGTAGGGCCCTCCAGGACTGACACTGAACAGCCCGGGGTAGGGCCCTCTAGGACTGACACTGAACAACCCGGGGGTAGGGCCCTCTAGGACTGACACTGAACAGCCCGGGGTAGGGCCCTCCAGGACTGACACTGAACAGCCCGGGGTACGGCCCTCTAGGACTGACACTGAACAACCCGGGGTAGGGCCCTCTAGGACTGACACTGAACAGCCCGGGGTACGGCCCTCTAGGACTGACACTGAACAGCCCGGGGTAGGGCCCTCCAGGACTGACACTGAACAGCCCGGGGTAGGGCCCTCTAGGACTGACACTGAACAACCCGGGGTAGGGCCCTCTAGGACTGACACTGAACAGCCCGGGGTACGGCCCTCTAGGACTGACACTGAACAGCCCGGGGGTACGGCCCTCCAGGACTGACACTGAACAGCCCGGGGGTACGGCCCTCCAGGACTGACACTGAACAGCCCGGGGGTACGGCCCTCTAGGACTGACACTGAACAGCCCGGGGGTACGGCCCTCCAGGACTGACACTGAACAGCCCGGGGGTACGGCCCTCCAGGACTGACACTGAACAGCCCGGGGGTACGGCCCTCTAGGACTGACACTGAACAGCCCGGGGGTACGGCCCTCTAGGACTGACACTGAACAGCCCGGGGGTACGGCCCTCTAGGACTGACACTGAACAGCCCGGGGGTACGGCCCTCTAGGACTGACACTGAACAGCCCGGGGGTACGGCCCTCCAGGACTGACACTGAACAGCCCGGGGGTACGGCCCTCCAGGACTGACACTGAACAGCCCGGGGGTACGGCCCTCCAGGACTGACACTGAACAGCCCGGGGGTACGGCCCTCCAGGACTGACACTGAACAGCCCGGGGGTACGGCCCTCCAGGACTGACACTGAACAGCCCGGGGGTACGGCCCTCTAGGACTGACACTGAACAGCCCGGGGGTAGGGCAGTAGTAGGCAACTCGATTCTGCTGCGAGACTATTTTTGACAGAGCGGATGGTTGGGGACCGGAACATTGCTATGATAATTTGTACACTGCAAATTGACCACAACTAAGCCCAAAAGAAGATTGTATTTGAAAATAATGATACATTTCAATACCTTGATTACATTAAGACACGGTCACATACAGTGCCTTCGCTAAGTATTTACACCCCTTTTTTACCCCACTTTTTCCACATTTTGTAACGTTACAACCTTATTCTAAAATTGATTAAATCGCCCCCCCCCATCAATCTACACACAATACCCCATAATGACAAAGCAAAAACAGGTGTTTAGAAATGTTTGCTAATAAAAAAATAAAACCATTAAATATCACATTTACATAAGTATTCATACCCTTTACTTTGTTGAAGCACCTTTGGCAGCAATTGCAGCATCGAGTGTCCTTGGGTATGACGCTACAAGCTTGGCACACCTGTAATTGGGGAGTTTCTCGCATTCTTCTCTGCAGATCCTCTCAAGCTTTGTCAGGTTGGATGGGGATCGTCGCTGCACAGCTATTTTCAGGTCTCTCCAGAGATGTTTGATTGGGTTTAAGTCTGGGCTCTGGCTGGGCCACTCAAGGACATTCAGAGACTTGTCCCGAAGCCACTCCTGCGTTGTCTTGGCTGTGTGCTTAGGGTCATTGTCCCGTTGAAGGGTGAACCTTCGCCCCAGTCTGTCCTGAGCGCTCTGGAGAGGATCAAGGATCTCTCTCTACTTTGCTCCATCCGGATGGTGCCAGGTTTCCTCCAGACGTGGCGCTTGGCATTAAGGCCAAAGGGTTCAATCCTGGTTTCATCAGACCAGAGAATCTTGTTTCTCATGGTTGGGGGGAGGGGTCTTTAGGTGCCTTTTGGCAAACTCCAAGCAGGCTGTCATGTGCCTTTTACTGAGGAGTGTCTTCCATCTGGCCACTCTTACCATACAGGCCTGATTGGTGGAGTGCTGCAGAGATGGTTGTCCTTCTGGTGGGTTATTTCATCTCCACAGAATTCTGGAGCTCTGCCAGAGTGACCACCGGGTTCTTGGTCACCTCCCTGACCAAGGCCCTTCTCCTCCGATGGCTCAGTTTGGCCGGGCGGCCAGCTCTAGGAAGAGTCTTGGTGTTTCCACATTTCTTCCATTTAAGAATGGTGGAGACCACTGTGTTCCTGGGGATCTTCAATGCTGCAGAATTTTTTTTGTTACCTTTCCCCAGATCTGTGTCGGGGGTCTACGAACAATTACTTTGACATCATTGCTTGTTTTTTGTTCTGACATGCACTGTCAACTGTGGGACTTGATATAGTCAGGTGTGTGCCTTTCTAAATCATGTCCAATCAATTGAATTTACCACAGGTGGACTCCAATCATGTTGTAGAAACATTTCAAAGATAGTCAATGGAAACCGGTTGCACCTGAGCTCAATTTCAAGTCTCATAGCAAAGGGTCTGAATGCTTATGTAAATAAGGTATTTCTGTTTTTATTTTTTAATACATTTGCAAACATTTCTAAAAAACTGTTTTCACTTTGTCATTATGGGATATCGTGTGCTCAGGATTTTAAAGTCTGTAACGTAACGTGGAAAAAGTCAAGGGGTCTGAATACTTTCCGAAGGCACTGTATGTCTCTTTTTTTTTTAATTCTTGGGAATACTTAGGAACAGATTTCCTAAATTAAACACATCTTTTGCTGATTTCATAGTGATTTTACAGTCTTTTTGACGACAAACTAAAATTCCCTCAAAAAGTATTATTATTGTTCGGGGTTGCGGGGCACTTTGGAACACAAAAGGACTTAAAAAGAAATATCAGTCTGGACAAAAAATATTTCAAAGCTCCTATTATAAGATCTAAATAAGCCATTGGACAAAAATACTTTTCTTTGAGATTTAACACTACTATAAATTATTTTTCTGTTATTATTATTGTTTTGTTTTGTACATGGTCCACATGACCTGATCGTAACAGAGAAGAGAGGAGAAGAGAGGAGGCCAGGAAAGGAGAGGAAAACAGAGGAGAGGGGAAGAGAGAGGATTGGGTGACCATCTGACAGGATTGATTCCATCTGACAGACATTGTGTTGATTATAGTGATTTGTCCAAAGCTTTATAGGGAAGAGAGTCTGAAATTGTCCCAGCAACTGCATACATCCAATGGAAACATCCAAATCGGTTGATTAATGGAGAGTTCAGTTCATATCTACAGCTTGTCCCGCCTCCTCCTCTGCAGGGCCCACTGGTGTTCAGCTCTGTCCAATGATTCGCTGTCACTGACTTGGTCAGCTGTCTGTCAAACTGAAGTCCTGCCTCCTCGCTGCTTGGCCCCTCACAGTGGTCTCCTCACTCAGACTAACCCCCGTTTAGTGTCCATATAAGGAAGTGTCCTTTACAAGCACCAGCCAACACACACACACATACACTCTCTATCAGACTCTCTCTAGCAGTTGCTGCTGTTCCTGAACTCTCCGTTCTCAGTGATCTGGAGCTTGGTGGGATTGGTCGGGGAGATGCCGTTACGGGTCTGCATGCTGTAGCGCTCCTTCAGCTGGGTCAGGGCACTCATCAGACGGGCGTTGGCTGCGTCAAGAGACGCGATACGCTTCTCCTGCAGAGAGAGAGAGAGGGGGAGGGAGAGAGAGAGAAACACGTGGTTAGAGAGCGGGAGAGACGGAGGGAGGGAGGGGGGGGGTGAGACAGAGCAGCAAACGGCAAGAGAGAGAGATACCAAATATAGGCCTGTGCTAAGATAGGCGGTGAAGTACACAGACGCAGATAGCCAGGCAGCCAGCCAGACGACCAGCCAGCGAGGCAGACAGCCAGACGCATTAATGGAAAAATGGAGATGTAGCCTCCTGCTCCTGTTAGTGTTGCTTACGGTATCATCTGAAGTCCCATCGCGTTCATGTTCATCCACCCGAGGTGCTCTCTAATTCACCATTCACTTCTCTCCCTCTCTTCTTAATGAGCTTTCCATATTCATTCTCTCTGTCTGTTGACTCAGGGAGCGGCTCATTGCCTCACCACCGCCTCTTTGTTTGCGCACTCATCTCCCATTACTTTACTGTGCAGATGAGCTTCTGTTTGCGCGCGTGTGTGTGTGTGTCTGTGAGTTGACATTGAGCCGTCTTTCAACCACACCTCTGCAACTTTGTTTAAACTCTCGTTGAAGCTTGTGTGCTGGCGTCAGTGTTTGTGTTTGCATCAGAAAATGTTACGCCACAACACAGAGCTGCCACTCTGCTGTCAGAAGTCGACAAGAGTTTACGATGTAAAACGAGTCACGGCCATTGACAGACGGGCAGGGGCAGGAACGAGGCAAGTAAAGGAAGAATAGTGTTCATGTAAATATTAGTTAGTGAAGTGTAGAGTCGCGTGTCGCGCTCAGCCATTCAAGCCTTGTCACCGCCAGAGTTCTGACTGGTTGAATTAAACATGATGCATTTCCATGTTCTGTCACCCTTCACGTCCTGTAGCAGATGTCACAGAACACACACACAGACACACACAAAATAAATTGTAGGAACAAATATACACACAATATATTGAGCACGGTTGACTAGGCGCTGCATGGGCTTTGTTTTCTCCATGCATCTCTCTCCGTGAGGTTCCAACATCGCAAACACAGGACGTGTGTGTGTGTGACAGGAAGTGTGTGAGGGCTCAACTCTCCTTCCAAGATGATCATAATGACCTGCAGTACTGTTTCATGCCACCGCAGACTGCCATCATTGGGATTTTATATAGTCAATCAACTAACTATCCCTGAGAATGCTTTGGCTAAATCTGTCTGTCACAGGCTTCATTAGGAAATATGTTGATTGATGTTGTACCCACAATAACAATCCGGACACACCCCAAACAAAAACCCTGGGCGAACAGAGAAATCCGTACCATGCTGAGAGCCCGTACTGCATCATTCAATGTCCGCAGAACGAACCCTGATGACGCGCGACACATACACAGCAAGCCAGGTACAAAGCGCCGTAAATCCATTAGGGACGCAAAAAGACAATACAGACTCAAACTTGAATAGATGTTCGACAACTCAAGTCTCACAACACATGTGGCAGCTAGCCTAGTGGTTAGCGCGTTGGACTAGGCAAGTCAGTTAAGAACAAATTCTTATTTTCAATGACGGCCTAGGAACAGTGGGTTAACTGCCTTGTTCAGGGGCAGAACGACAGATTTTTACCTTGTCAGCTCAGGGATTCAATCTAGCAACCTTTCAGTTACTGGCCCAATGCTCTAACCACTAGGCTACCTTTCAGTTACTGGCCCAATGCTCTAACCACTAGGCTACCTTTCAGTTACTGGCCCAATGCTCTGACCACTAGGCAACCTTTCAATTACTGGCCCAATGCTCTAACCACTAGGCTACCTTTCAGTTACTGGCCCAATGCTCTAACCACTAGGCTACCTTTCAGTTACTGGCCCAATGCTCTAACCACTAGGCTACCTTTCAGTTACTGGCCCAATGCTCTAACCACTAGGCTACCTTTCAGTTACTGGCCCAATGCTCTAACCACTAGGCTACCTTTCAGTTACTGGCCCAATGCTCTGACCACTAGGCTACCTTTCAGTTACTGGCCCAATGCTCTAACCACTAGGCAACCTTTCAATTACTGGCCCAATGCTCTAACCACTAGGCTACCTTTCAGTTACTGGCCCAATGCTCTGACCACTAGGCTACCTTTCAGTTACTGGCCCAATGCTCTAACCACTAGGCTACCTTTCAGTTACTGGCCCAATGCTCTAACCACTAGGCTACCTTTCAGTTACTGGCCCAATGCTCTAACCACTAGGCAACCTTTCAGTTACTGGCCCAATGCTCTAACCACTAGGCTACCTTTCAGTTACTGGCCCAATGCTCTAACCACTAGGCTACCTTTCAGTTACTGGCCCAATGCTCTAACCACTAGGCTACCTTTCAGTTACTGGCCCAATGCTCTAACCACTAGGCTACCTTTCAGTTACTGGCCCAATGCTCTAACCACTAGGCCACCTGCAGCCCCCATTGTTGAATTATTCTTTTTTGACCCATCTACACACAATACCCCATAATGACATCATGTAAACATGTTTTTAGACATTTGAGCAATTTTTTTGACAAATAAATACAGAAATATCTAATTTTACATAAGTATTTACACCCGTGAGTTAATACTTTGTCGACGCACCTTTGGCAGTGATTACAGCTGTGAGTCTTTCTGGGTAAAGGCACGAAGAGCTTTCCACACCTGGACTGTGCGACGTTTGCTATTACTCTTTTCAAAATTCTTCAAACTCTGTCAAATTGATTGTTGATCATTGCCACACAACCATTTTCAGGTCTTGCCTTAGATTTACAACTGTGACTCGGCCACTCCGGAACATTCACTGTCGCCTTGCTATTGTACTACTGAAAGGTGAATCCCATCTTCCATCGTCTGGTGGAAAGCAGACTGAACCAGGTTTTCCTCTAGGATGTTGCCTGTGCTTAGCTCCGTAACATTTCTTTTTTTTTTTTATCCTGAAAAACTCCCCAGTCCTTAGGATGCAGCCACCATTATGCTTGAAAATATGGAGAGTGGTATTCAGTAATGTGTTGTATTGGATTTGCCCCAAACTTTGTATTCAGGACATAAAGTGAATTGCTTTGCCACATTTTTTTTGCAGTATTACTTTAGTGCCTTGTTGCAAACAGGGTGCATGTTTTTGAATATTGTTTATTCGGTGCAGGCTTTCTTCTTTTCTCTCTGTCAATTATAGGTTAGCATTGTGGAGTAACTACAATGTTGATCCATCCTCCATTTTCTCC